>NC_058404.1:98386666-98447633 GCF_002201575.2 Neomonachus schauinslandi
TTTTTAAAGATTTTATTTATTTATTTGAGAGCGAGAATGAGAGAGAGAGAGAGCATGAGAGGGGGAGGGTCAGAGGGAGAAGCAGACTCCCTGCGAAGCAGGGAGCCCGATGCGGGACTCGATCCTGGGACTCCAGGATCATGACCTGAGCTGAAGGCAGTCGCTTAACCAACTGAGCCACCCAGGCGCCCCAAAATTTTTAATTTGTTTTAAAAGATTGTTTTGATTCTTTATATCCACTGTTTCTTAGCAGCATTCTTTTATTAGTGAGCTATTATCACATGGAGATAAAATACATACATATATATATAACCATAAATCAATTAGAACAATTATAAAGTAGTATGAAATAAAAACTGAGGAAGAACGGACTCAGTTTGGATTCCAAAAGTTAGTGCTTGGGACGACTGCCAATGGAACAGATTGTAGCAGGAATATGCAGAAAAACTGCCATAAGGACATGTTTTTGATATACTCATTTGGAAACCTTTTCCAAACCTGCACTCATTCCCCTACAGTAAAGTTTGTGACAAAAGTGAAAAGTCTTTTATTAAGGCCAGTGATTCTGATTAATTATAATAAGTCTAATGAGGAAAAGATGCTTAAGCATTACATACTCACTTTTTATAGGGGATGCTATTTTGTATCACCACACATTGGACGTAATTAGAATCATGCCTGCCAGCATCATTTCAGCTAGAGGCCTTCATCAGGGATTTATGACTTTGATATTGACATTTCCTTTTGATAAAAAATTGCCACAAAAATTTATGCATTTCATACTTTGAATTGGTATCAATTTGACATTCTCAAGTGAATATAAGATCAAAGATCACTGAGAGGAGAAATCCTGGATCCATTTGCTTTTTCTTCTAATTAAAAATATTTTAAAGTAAGGCAGATCAAATTAATTTTGGCCTATATTTGTATATTTTCCTGTTTGGAAATGCATCTCAAAGATTACAAATGGCAGATTATTTGTGCAGTTTTTAAGAGAGACTGCCATTCTTTACAAACAAGCAAATAAAACCAAACTAATTTAAATGAAGAAAGAGAAATGCATATTGTCATATGAAAGTGGTCATTAACGTCTTAATAAACTTACTAACAGAAAACCTTCATCCATCAAAACTGGAATAAAATATTAATAACAATAATTCATTAGAAGTATCCATTCATTAAATATTTTTGAAAACCTATCGATGAAGGATTGAGGTAAAATATTTATTTTCAACCAACAAATATAATTGACTGCTTACTACCTCCCAGATGTTTCAGGTATTAGCATATGGCAAACAAAACAAAACAAGACAAAACAAAAAAACAAAAAACAATGTCCTTCCTTTCAGGGAATTGACAAATTATATCTCAGGGCAGAACTCTCCTTGACTATGAAGTGACTATTTTAATCATGTGAAAATATTCAAGTAATATTAAGAAATAGTACCAGGAAAGATGTAGCAATTATAAAATCTTAAGCACAATTGGTGTAGGATAAAATAATTAATTTATGAGATTCAACATTCCTTCAGTTTCATTAGTCAAAACAAGTTGAATTTTAGAGGATTTGCAAACCTAAGCTAAATCAGAAATATCCATGTAAAAGAAACAGAAATATATTTATAGAAAATGTCCAATGTATATTTTGCATTTATCCATGAGACCTCAGAGTTGGCTTCATTACCTGGAGGAGTAGGAGATGGGATGTGTGTGACATATGGGTGATGTTGAAATCTTGGTGGATTGTCATTGACATCAGTAACAGTGACGAGCACACTGGTAGAACTGGAAAGAGGCTCTGGGGATCCAGCATCACTGGAGACCACAACTAAAGTATAATTCTCTTTTGTTTCCCTGTCTAGCAATGCACTTGTGATGATTTGTCCCGTGGATGGGTTGATGGTGAACTGAGAGTTTCCACCAATGATCCTATAACTAGAGAGAGCAGAGATGGGCATATTTTTTCTGGTTATCATGTTATAGCATCTATTCACTAAAATTTAAAAACTGAGACAGAAATGTAAAAAAAAAATCACTTTAAGTACGATCACACAACAATTAAAGAATATGGCTAGAAGATAAATATTTCAAATTTTATGTGAGCATCTAATTGACAATCTTTACTGTGAAATGTCCAGTGAGCTCAAGCAGGTCCTCACAAGTTCCGTGGATTTCTTGGATCATGCAAGGCCCCAAAATATATCCAGAAGACAACCGCATTATAAATAAGTGAACCTGGAAGCATAAATCAGGGCGTTGCTCTGACATTGTGGTTAGTGGCCAGGATCACAAATGAACATCTGTTAAATGAATCTAAAAATTATTTTTCTGCTGTGCACCATAATAAACCAGAGATCAGATGAAGATCTTATTTTTAAAGACAAAACACTGTATTTGACATCCATTGACTACCCAGAACAACTAAAGAACAGATTATTTATACAAAGACATTCCTGCTTACTAATTCTCTCATTTGTCATTCCTCATATGGCTATGCTTTTCTTTCTTGTTGTCAGGAGAGGTATGACATTTTCATGGATATTCTGATGCTAACCAGATTGGTTAATGGGCAGGAGTTTCCACTGAGAATAGCTTCTCTCTTCTTTATGAAGAGGAAAGCTATCTCTGTATTCCTCAGAGATCAGCTAGAAAAGAAGTAGCTAAGCTTGAAGTTTCAGAAACTGGCTGTGGTCCATTGTTTTTAAGGTTGGAGAGTGGCAAGGAAATGGATGCCTTTAAAAGTTTTCTCCTTTATGCCAACAAAGAAATGCCCTTGTTGGAATTAACTGCATGTTTCTATAGTTTGGTTTGTGCCCATGAAAACATAGCAACAGCAAGTATCTAATAGAGACAGTTTAAAAAAAGGCCTACATTGCAGCAAGTAGAGTGTACATCCCTCCCATTAAGCTCAGAGTTTAAAACAAACATTTCAGCATTTTCATCCTTTTTTAGAGAAATAATGAACTGTTGGGGAGCTGATATTTTTAAAAAATAGAAGTCCTGTAAAATGATAGCAAAATAGAAAAAAAAAGTAGAAGAGGGAGTTTTGGCTGAGAAATGACTTCAGTATTTATAAAGTATTTGATATCACTCAAATTTTAACACTTTTTGGCACACCCACATGCCAGGATCAGGACTAAATGAGAATACCATTTCCTGGACCAGAAGTGACTCTTTATACAGTATAATTACTGCCCTTACACACTAGATATCTAATCCCTTTGTCAAAATAAAAATATCCGAGGCTTATAATTGAATTCTTAAAGTTAGAAATTCAGGACTCATGAGGTAATCAAATTGTTTTACCTCTTCAATAAATTCTGTGAGAACCTGAATTATGAGAATTGTGTGATTTTATTCTGGGAAATCTTGTTTCCCTATAACAGTGGATGTAGAAATTACCAAATAACAGGAGAAAAAAAGAGTAATTCATAGCATCAAAGACTTTTATACAGCTTTTTGACAGCAAAGATCAGGGGTCAATTAAATATTCCCTCAATTATTCACAAATAAAAATAAAATTAAAGTAATGAAAAATGCATGCAAATTTAGATTTGGATTTTTGTATATGACAAGATCATGGTATATGAAGAAAGAGCAATGTGCTGAAAGGCAAATGATGTGAGTTCTGCTCCAAGTTTAATGAAATAATCCATAATGAAATCTTGTACTGTAAATTCTTATTCTTTATTTTATGCTATTATACATGCTATGGAGCATATGATTGTCTGTTTAAAAGTAATTAACATCTTTACTATTTTTGAACATTAAAGAATAAATTGTCATGTTAATATGTGATTTTTTTCTAGACTTTATCTGATTCTGAAGTATATCAAAAGTCGATTTTAAATATGAAGTGTTCTGTAACGTCTCATAATATCTATAATACCAGTATCATGCAATTTATACTTGTAAGTTAAAATACACACACACACATGCACACACACACAGATAGAAGGGACACAATGGATAGACGGCCAAAATAATATGCTCAGGTTTGCCTTTCCCCTATCACTTCAGTCTTGGTTTGGTTCTCATCCCTTCATGGAGATCTTTCCCGCTTCTCTGGTCTACATTAATTTCTTCTAAGGGTATAAACTCTATTAGATTGGGTTTTGTGCTTTTTAACATCTAAACATCTATGCTGGTCTTTAAAGATTTGCAGCATCTTACTGTGTTCTTAGTGTGTACTGAGCACACTACAAGGCATTTTATATATGCTCTCATTTAACTTCAAAACAACCCTGACACTTTGGTTTTGTTTTGGATTTTTTAAAGATGAGGAATCTGAATCTAAGAGAGACTCATGTGGTTGCACAACAAAGCATACCATCTAAAAATGGTAAATCTAGAGTTGGAACTTCTGTCTTTATGACTTCAACACATACTTGCTCCATTAGACCACAGTATAAAGAAGGTAAAAAGCAGCCTGAGTGGATCTAGTGGAGACAAGAAATGCTGTACTGCTTGCTAAGGCCAAAGGGGACTCTTTTTATTTAAGGGATGTCAATGTAGCATTGTTTACATTGATTTGGTTCAAAGAAATCAACAAATGTGTTATTTATTTGCTGATTCAAGAATAAGAAATGACTGCTTCAAATTATTGGCGTAAACTGACATCATTGTTATCTAAAATCTGAATCATTCATTTTTGCACTTGTAAAGCTAAAATACCCCAATTTGATTTTTTAACCTTTTTTTGTCTCTTCCTGAGATCTACTAGGATCATAAAACATTGTGCTATATGTTACTAGAATAGGATAATTTAGTAATAGTTAAAAGACTGCACTTTGAAACACAATTCACCTGGGCATGAATATTTACCTCACTCAAAACACTTCAATTCATTAAATTCCTTAACCTTTCTAAGCTTTTTCTTTCCACCTGTAAAGTGTGGATCACATATGCATTCCTTTCACTTGGTAGTCTTGAGTATTAAATGTAATTTCATATGAAATGCATTTGGAATTGTAATTGGTACATGCTGAGAAGTAAAAGTCTAGGATTACACACATAACAGAGCACATACACCTGTGTAGTTACAATTTAATAATTTATCATATGTAATCTATTATAATCCATCTACATACTTAGTTAAATGGATAGGTGGACTAAAAGATACAAGGATTAGAAGGTAAAAATCCTGCCCTCAAACTTACATCCTAAATGGAAGAAAGAGAGAAAGAAAAGAAAGTACAAAGCCAGGCAGTACATTTGAGTGTTATGAAACTGTCCAGAAGCACTGCTCTAAGTATCCAAAAGCCAAAGAGAGCGCTTTTGAGTGGAATGATTAAAAGAAAGCCTTCCTTGAGGAAGGCTAAATTGAAGCTGGGTTTTAAAGGGTCTACCCATCTTACAATAGTGGTGAAAAGGGAGAAAGGTGTTTCAGGTCAGGAATTAGCAGATTTTTTTTTTTTCCTGTAAAAGGCCAGTGTTAGTAAATATGGCTTTGGAGGCCAGAAAAGCTCTGCTACAATACTCAGCTTGCCATTGCTCACAAAAGCAGCCGAGGACCACGAACGGGCATGGCTTTATTCCAGTACGACTTCATTTACAAATGCAGGCACTGGGCCGAATCTAGCCTGCAGATTGCAGTTTGCAGAACCTTGATCTAGGATACAGAAGAACTTGAACAAGGCCATAAGGCTTGGGAAAGCACAGATCCTTTTCCCAGGAGCAGAAAGTGATCCAGTGAGCCTGCAAGTTAGGCTGTATGTTGGGGGTTTGGGCAGAATAAGCCGGGGCTGTTTATGGAGTGCCTGGAAGATGGAGACTGGGCATTATGCCATAGGCCAACTGGAAGTTGAAGGATTTTGAGGAAGGGAGTATCATTGTTAAAGCTGAGCCACTGAATGCCCAAGCTGGTTCATATTACTGCCATTGCTCTTTCATTCACTGACCCAGGCTCGGCTTCATCCAGATCACTTCCTACAACACTGATAAATCATCATAAAATGTAATCTAGTCATGTTATGGCCCAGTTGGAACACTTCAGTTGTTTCTCCCGTTAGATACAGACAGGAGTGTGAATTTTTCATGTGGTATACGAGGCCCATTCCTCACCCATACCAACCGTACGTTAGAGCTTTGCTTCCCTGACCCTGTGCTTCTGCAGAGCTCCTTGCCCTTATGCTTGTTATTGTCTTTGCCTACAAAGTCTTTCATCCTGTATTTGTTGATAAGCTACTTCTCGGTCTTTCCAAAAAATCATTAATTACTCGAAGCTTCTATGGATTTCTTCAGATAGCACTGAGTATGCTGTT
The DNA here is from genome assembly GCF_002201575.2 of Neomonachus schauinslandi. Lineage (NCBI taxonomy): Eukaryota > Metazoa > Chordata > Mammalia > Carnivora > Phocidae > Neomonachus > Neomonachus schauinslandi. The sequence continues at coordinate 98,392,930 of NC_058404.1, forward strand.
CTTCTCTTTCCACCCCATCTGTGCTTAAACTATATACTTGTCGCAGAGTACTATAATTACAAGATTACAAAATTATCTCCTTTCCTGAACTGTTCTCCTTGTGGTAGCTAGAGGGTCCAAGTCCTCAGGACTTAAAGTGCCTGGGACATAGTGAGGGCTCCAAAATTATACAGTACAGGATGGTATATAGATTGGAGGGATTAGAAACTAGAGCCAGGGAAGAAAGTTAATTTTTATTATAATAGTCCAGGCATGATGTAATTGTGGGCTGAACTAGAATCTTGGCAGGAAGATTGCACAGAAAAGAATGGGTGCCAGAGGCATTAGTGAAGAAGAAATGTGAGAACTTGTCCATTGACTGAGTATAGAGGGAGAGGATGACCCTTGGCTAGCAAACAGGGATGAAGAAAGCAAGGCAACACCATTAAAAGAAAGCAGAATGCCAAGAGGAGAAACAGGAAAAGTTAGGAGTTTCTGATATATTGTGCTTCTGATGCCAACAGAACCTCCAGGTAGGGGTGTCCACTACAGATTTACAAATATAGGCAGGGATCTCAGGGATGGAGTCAGAATGGATAGCACAGATTTAGAATTTTCTGCATAGTTTTCTGGATGGTTGCAGCTGTGAAAATGAATTATTCTCTCTCTCTCTCATTTTCTCTCTCTCTCTTTCTCGCTTTCTCACTCTCTTGCTCTCTCACACACACAAAGAAAGGGAAAAAAAGGACTGAGAAAAAAATATTGTGGGGGACTATCCAAATTATTTTGTACAGAGAGGAGATCAGAAGGTAAATTAGAAAGCGTGGTCAGAGATGCAGAGTAAGAAATAAGAGATAATATTACGTAGACATTGAGGAGGGAAAAGAATGCCAAGAGAAGAGATGACCTGTAGCGCAAATATTGCAAAAGGTAAAGGAAAATACTCAGAAAGATCAATTGAGTGTTATGACTAAATTTGATAAATTTCAGCAGAAACTTCAGATAGATTATTTTTTTAATAAAGCAATGGAGGAGAAAATCAGATTGAAAGATTTTCAGGAATAAATGGTTGGAGAAAACTGTGAGAAAGTGACCCACTCTCTCAAAAATGTGGTGTAAAAAAAAGTGAGTAAAAACAACAGTTCTAAGAATTGGAATCATTCATTCAATACATTTATTTGTCAGTCACTGCTATGCTGCAGACACTGTGTAAGCAAGAATATATTAGGGGTAAAATAGATATAAGAAGAATAAAAAGAAAAAAAAACCTAACATTAATTTAGTGACTTTTGTGTCCCGATAATTGTATTAGAGACATTTACGCATCTTAACTGATTACATATATACTACATGGCATATGATCAATATATATTTAACTCTTACCAATTGTAAAGCAACACTTCGTATCTCCACTTTTACTGATGGATATATACAATCTTAGGGACACAGGCATGACTTTTCTAAGTTATGGTAGATAAATAAAGGAACCAGCATTCAGTAGCAGATATTCTGAGCATTTCCACAGGGATCAATCAATACATGATCCAGGGAACAGGCATGATTTGAAGATCCAAGAGAGAAATGCAAACACTGTTGAATTAAAGATTTGGAGGAAATTAAGTGGGATGGGATTAAGAACACAGAGTGAGGGATCTGCCTTCGAATGTTGACCCTGTCAATATAATTTTGTGAGTTTCTCCAGTGCTGTGACATGAAAGTTAGAAGTGAAGTTTAAATGGAGATTTGGTCCAGTTGGGAGAAAAAGGGATATGTATCCTTAAAAGCTAACTTCTGGAATGGGTGTCTGTCTGGGAAGCAAATATTTAAAGTAGATAAAAACTAGGAATTAATGCAGACTAGTTTACTAGAGGGGAAAATACTAAGAGTGAAATAAAGTATATAACTTAAAGTAAGTGCACCATCCATAAAAATGGATAGCTTGATCAAATAGGTAGAAAGAAAAATATAAATAAGTATTTGTTGGGTGACTGCTGTGTACAAGATTATGGTAGACCATAAGGGAAAATTAACAAATTATATGACACATAACGGGTTGTGCTATTAGAGAGCCCATCAATAGATGGGTAAATGACTTACATACATAATACTTAAATAAGCAATATAATATTAATATAAAATTACTCTGTTAACTAGGAGAATGGGTTTCTCTCGATTCCATGATTAGCAAGGCATGATTAACACTTAATATAAAAGTTTTTAATATTCCATTAAAAAGATAATCAGACCACACCAGGCTCCGTGCTCAGCAGGGAGCCTGCTTCTCTCTCTCCCTCTGCCTGCCTGTCTGCCTGCTTGTGATCTCTCTCTCTCTCTGTCAAATAAATAAATAAAATATTTTTTTAAAAAAGATATCAAGCCAGAGTAAATAAGGTTTAGGCTGGCATCACTATTTACTTTATCTATGAAAGTATTTTAAATCTAAGCTGTAATAATTGTCTGTCCTAAGATAAGTGAATTTAATTATTTTTACAAGATAAAAACAGCTTCGATTTCTATATTATCTCACTATATGACAGTCAATGTAGTCATTTAAAGATTTTTGCAGACGTATTTTATAGATCTCAGTGAATGTAAAAGTATGAAGTTAATTCTCTGATTTTAAAGGAAGAAGAAAATTCAACCAGTCAACCAAACAACCAAAATACATACTATCAAATCAAAACAACCATTTCAAAGCTACCAGTACATCATTCTGGAAATACAGGATTTTCTAGACCAACTTTACATTGATCACCATTGCTCACAAAGGTAGGGTCACATTTAGCAGTGCAAATCTGACATACTCTAGAAGACAGTATATCCTCATAGTATTTTCTTCTAGTACTTGCATTGATTTTGTAAGCATGCAGCTTCACAATTGTTTCAGCAATTGAAACATCTCAGACAAGGATACTGTTCTGCCACTGATTGGTGATAGGCTGCATACTATCTTTAGAGAAAGACTCCTTGGCATGGCAGATAAAGATTTACTGGACTACAACACTACAATGGATAGGACATCTCTTCCAAAATTGTCAGAAACTTACTGAGCACTGGGCGCCTGGGTGGCTCAGTCGGTTAAGCGGCTTGCCTTCAGCTCAGGTCATGATCCTGGAGTCCCGGGATCAAGTCCCGCATCGGGCTCCCTGCTCAGTGGGGAGTCTGCTTCTCCCTCTGACCCTCCCCTCTCTCATGCTCTCTGTCTCATTCTCTCTCTCAAATAAATAAATAAAATCTTTAAAAAAAAAAAAAAAAAGAAACTTACTGAGCACTAAGAGATGACAGGCAAATGGAAAAGTGCTTTGCAAGGGTTAGGACAGTATGCATTGATGGATATTGAGTATTTTTTGTTCTAGGCACTATTCTAAGCAGTCCACTTAATTGTTTTATTTGTCATCACAATAATTCTATCAAGTCAGTTTTATTATTTAGTATACTTATTTTATTGATAAGAAAACTGACCCCCAGAAGTGTTAAATAAGCTGCCCCACAATTAATAGTAGAGTCAGCTTCATTCCCAAGGCTGAGCTCTTAACACTAAGCTAAGACTTAGTTCTTAGGGTATGGATGCCATGATTTCTATGCTTTGGTGTAGGACAAGCAAAGGAGGTGGTATTTACTGGCGTTTTGAGGCTCATACCAGGAAGAAGGTAAGTTGAACTTGCCTCTCTCCAGGTGGCGCTGAGCGCAGGGACCCAAGAGGTATATAGTTATGACCTTGGGCAGAAATTTTCTGAAAGAAGTTCGTGCATAGCCTTTCAGACTCCTGGGACCTTCTTCCAGAGCTGAATTCCAAGAGGCTTATACAATCAAATCATTAAGGATGGAGAAAATTTCTGCCCAAGGTCATAACTATATGCCTCTTGGGTCCCTGCGCTCAGCACCACCTGGAGAGAGGCAAGTTCAACTTAAACTCAACTCAAAATACTTTGAGGCCTTCTACATAAGTCAGTCATCTCTACCAGTAGGAAGAGATAAATGCCAGTTTCCCAAAGTGATTTTGTAAATAGGAAATTAGTAACAAACAAAACAAATCCCTAACCAAATCATCACAATAGCAACATGCACAGCCCTTGACTGATAAGTCCTCTGAACCCTCAAATTCTCTCTTCTGACCATTACTGCCATAGCCATCTGATCCACTCTCGTTTACCTAATATCAGTCTATAGAAGGTGGGGGTGATGTGTGGGTAAGAAATATTTATGTCTTCGAGACTTTTCTCTGGAAAATTTGGAAATGTTCATTTCTTAAAGTTTAGAATGGGCCTGGAAGAATGTGACTCAGCTAGATCCACCAAATGTAACAACCAAACTGCTTTCACATGCTCCCTGAACAAGGTACCATATTGTTTTTCGCCATTTTAAGTAGATGTAAGTAGAGTAAAATAAACTTTTTAAACTTTGAAAATATAAATATTCTTATTGGGGCTAGCGGTTGGGTTAAAAATGGCCAAAATTCTTTGATACTCCTCCCATCAAGAGGTGATGTGCATTTCTCCTCCCAGTGAATCTGGGCAGGTCATGGCTGCTTCAACAAATAGAATATTATGGAAGTGATGCTGTGCCACTTCCAAGCCTTTTCTCTAAGAGCACTGGCAGCTTTCACCCAAAGTTCTTGGAGCCCAAAGCTACCATGTAGCCCATTTTAGCTACCTGCTAAAGAACCACATTGAGAAGCCCTGAGACTACAAGATCAGAGACAGGGGTCCAGCTGAGCCATCCCTCCCAAGGCACCAGGCATTGAGTGAAGACATCTTAAACCCTCCAGACCACCCAGTGACCAGGTAAATACCACTAAGTGATACCAGTCAATCACATGAAGCAGAAGAATCTCCCTGTGAACCCTGCCCTACAAACGAATTACATGAACTACAAAATCATGAGATATGATAAAAATATAAATAAAATTAATATATTAAAATTTTAGAACACTAAATAAAATTATTATTGTTTGAATCCTCATTTTAGGCATAGTTGGTTATTTAACAGTAGGTAGCCACAATAGGGCTATGTATTAATATTACAGACTTCCTAGCAAAATTAAGCATTATATTCATTTAGTCCAAAGACTGTTTCATGAGAAAAACAATCAAAATTTACAAAGGGAAATGTACTGACCTGATAACTGCATTTGTTGAAGCATCAGCATCTGAGGCATTTACCAATAACACATCTGTTCCAGTTGGTGCATCTTCAGAAATTGTGGTGAAATACATTTTACTGGCAAAAGTGGGGACATTATCATTGACGTCATCTACTATGACACTGATTGTTCCAGTTCCAGTCAGGGCAGGGGATCCTAGAAGGAAAAGAAAATCGAGTTTTTAATGTTTATAAATAACAAAGATAATAGCAAATTTAACAATGACTCATTGGTAGATAGCACTACTGAAGAGACTTTAGAAAACATCTCAAAGTGAAATTTCTAAAGGCTACAAGCAGTGGAGTGATTTTTAATTTTGTTACAAGAAAAGTATCAAAAACTAATGATGTACTATATGTTGGCTAACTGAACATAATTAAAAAATTGATTCAGACGATAAAAAAGAAAGAAAATATTTTCATTTATGAACTAGTATTTCAAATCTTTCCTGGTGATACTGCACAAAAAGAGTATGTCAACCTCTCATTCTATTTTAAAGGTGCTGGTTCAGCAATGCAGAACACAACAATATCATTTAAACACCACAAAAGAGGCACTGCTGGTTTCTCTGAAATTCCATTAAAATAGCTCAGTCCAGATTTGGAGAATATCCATGGGCACTGAATAGCTGGCCAACTGACAAGGCAAGAAAGCTAAATTCCTTGTCGTGACTATCAATGTTAATATAAAAAATTTGGGTTTCTAAGTCTTTAGATCCCCTTTTCTGTACTAATATTTGTTTGTAAAGGAAAAAGATAAAGCTTCAAGTGATGTCTCAAAACCGCAACCTTCCACTTGTTGGAAATAACATGTCAATGAGCTAACTTAGAATTACTTTTGTTACATTTATTTACTGTTTAATATAAATGTGAAACAGTTCTTTTTTATTTCTTGTTCCAGTTCTGTTATCAACATATAATGAAAAGCCAACATTTAACAAAACCTTGGCGTACATTGCCTGTGCTACACAAAGTTAACAGACTCTTTGTGGTGATGTGAATCAGATGCCGTATTTGGTTAGATTTTGTAGGTTGTCCCACAACTAAAAGTCAAATCAACTGCCTTTAGATGCATTTTCAAAATCATTTTTCAAATTTTAATTTCTCTAAATAAAAACAATAGAGCTCTGTTTAACTGTGTTTATCTAAAATGAAACAAAGCCCTGAATACTCTCCTTTTCTGTTTAAAATATTAAAACTTTTTTCCCATGAAAATTATTTCTTCTTATATGAAGTTTAAATTCTACTTATTTTAGCACTCAACACTTTTTTTAAAAAGCCATCCATTCACTGACTCATTCATTTCTCTGTAAAATTTTTATGGTGTGACCTTTTACTCTCACAGAATGGTGTTGCGATTCACAACCTTCTATATTCTTTTTTCTAGTAATCTTGTGATTTGCTGATATTTCCTTTACTGCTATTTAAACTTTTTCTATGTTCTTATATTGTACTTACTGATGGCCTGATACCAAGCCAGCTTGTATGCTCAAACGTATAGGAACCAAAATCAGCAGACTAGAAAATTATGGACCCCAGTGGGTTTGGTGATCTGTTATTTTTGTGCTCTATACAAGGAAGCTCAGACTATGTTAGATGAAAATGTGCATGACCAGTTGAGCTGGGCACTGTAATGAAGCATGATCACTCCCAGAAACCTATGCAATTAAATTTAGGCTACATGGTGATAATTATTGCCATATATATCTTTCTCGGTAAGATATTTTACATTAAGCATTCTATTTACACTAACATATTTTTAAATTTGTGACTGCCAAAGTCTTATCTTTTATTTCACTTTATTATTTATTTATTTATATTTATTTATTTATTTTTGAGAGGGGGGGGAGAGAGAGTGCACATGTGGTGAGGGAGAAGCAGAGGGAGAGGAAGAGAGAGAATCCTAAGCAGGCTCCCCGGGGAGCACAGAGCACAATGCAGGGCTTGATCTCACAACCCCAAGATCATGATCCAAGCCAAAATCAAGAGTCAGAAACTTAACTAATTCAGCCAGGCATCGTAAGTCTTACCTTTCAGATGTTTGATTTTATACTAAAGGGAAGAAAATTAGTCCTCACTATTGCTTATGTGTATAATTAACTACAAAGTTACTAAAATAGTATAATTGCCTTTTCACTAGTCACTTAGTGTAAATAATGGTAAAATGATTTCACAAATATTTCACACACAAAATACATTTGGAGGTATTATAAACACTGGAGAAGCACATCAAAATAAGACTTTAAAAATTTCACTCAACACATTAATAATGATTATATCAAGTGCTTATTGAGTCCTTAGGTATGCAAGTACTGGTTTAAGAAGATGACATAGATTATCTTGTCTAATCTCATCAGTTAGTACTTCTGCTCTCTCCATCTTATGTTTAAATAAGCTGATGATTAGGTTAAATGACTTTTCAAGGCCATAGATATAGTGAGGAAGCTGGGATTTAACCCACGTGACTTGGATGTGAAGATGTTTGCCACTGGCAAAAAGCTGGAAGGTGTTGTTAGTATCTGGACAGGTGCCACTCAGGGAAATGTGCTCGGACTTTGGACAATCTGGGCCCAGAAAACAACACAAGTCATGAGTTGGAGGAAAAGGCTCATCTGTGAGGGAACTTAGTTATTTGCCAGTTGATGTTTGTGGGGTATTTGGAGACAATAATCTTGTCAGAGATTTTGAATTTCTTTTTTTTTTTAATTATGTTATGTTAGTCACCATACAATACATCATTAGTTTTTTGTTGTTGTTGTTGTTCTTTATGCCACTGATCTTTTTTATTATGTTATGTTAATCATCACACTTTACATCATTAGTTTTTGATATAGTGATCCACGATTCATTGTTTTCATATAGCACCCAGTGCTCCGTGCAGTATGTGCCCTCCTTAATACTCATCACCGGGCTAACCCATTCCCCCACCCCCTCCCCTCTAGAATCCTCAGTTTGTTTCTCAGAGTCCATTGTCTCTCATGGTTCATAGAGATTTAGAATTTCTCACAAGAGTCATGTTAAAGCTAACTAAATATCTTCGGGGTATTATTGATGACCAATGTTTGGCCTAAATCTCTTATGTGTATTTAATTATATATAATTTGGTGAAATGGAAGTTAAATATCTGCATCATGTTAGTATCTCTTCCTCTGGTTACACTGAAAAAATGTAAGTAGAGGATATCTATGCTTTAATGTGAGCGAAAGAGGCTGTCATGGGAAGATGAGTGTGTATACTATGATGAATTGAGAGAGGGAATAACTAAATCAATGTCCTAGAAGCAAAGGATAGGAGGAGATGGAGGGCTCTTTCATATCTTCTACTGACATTGAACTCTACTCACTAAGTTTCAGTCTCCTTATCTGTAAAATGGGAATAATAAGCACAGAACCTACGCCAAAGAAGTATTGAGGGAAATGTAACATGCTTAGCAGAGTAACTGGCACATGGTTAAAATGCATTCTTTATTACTCCTTTTTCTTGTATTTGCTTTAGAAACAAGAAAAATTAAAAACTGACTTATAGAAGGTTCGTTTTTAAATCTCACAGATTTCAATATCATAATTCCCAGGATTTTTGTTCCCCAACAAAACTTCTGAGTCAGTTATATAATAATATTATTTAGGAAAATATTTGAGCCATCCTTTCCTCTTAATGATTCTTTTGTAGTATAACAATATGAGACACTTAGCTTTCAAAACTTTCATAGTTTTGTGGAGGACATGTTGCTTGAAAATTTAAAAATAAAAAATTTGATAACTTACAGTGAGAGTTTAAAGAAGACCTACATATTTCTGGTATACACATTGCTCTCTAATCAACAATATATACTTAAACTTGTTAAGAAATAACCCAGTAACTGCCAACCAAAGGTTTTGTCTTTGGTATTCTAAAGTGTCTGATGACACACATATGGAAAACCACATAAAATGATGACTAACTCATTTGGTCAGGAACATGTGATTTCTTCCTTTGTCTATAAACTACATAAATATTGTTGCTGATATGTTTTCTGAATTAGTAAGCAAAAAGAGAAAAAACATTGTTTATGCAGGAAAATGTTCAGCAAGTTTAATCTCACTGTCTTCATACCCGAGAAGGTCTAATTTTCCAGAAGATTTTAAAAGCACACCAGTAACAACAGATGGTCCTGGATTGAGAAGCAGCCACATAGATGGTTAAATTTGGTTAGATTCTGTGGGCTGTCCCACAACTAAAAGTCAAATCAACTGCCTTTAGATGCATTTTCAAAATCATTTTTTCAAATTTTAATTTCTCTAAATAGAAACAATACAGATCATATCAACATGGGGACTCTTCTCAAGCAAAGAATGATCCCCAGATTCCCCTACTCTCCCCTTAGTAGCCACCACAACTCACTTTATAAGTACTTAGGGTTCTCTTCCTATTTTCTTCATGAACTGATAGAGTGAACCACAATTTCTCCAGTGGTCTCCCTTTCTTGTTGCCCCAAAGGATGTGCATGCAGGTCTTATCTACTTTTTTCAGTTTTACAAGGAAACCTTACAAGCACATTGTTCTAATTTTCTAAGTCTTTTACTGAGATTTAACTAACCCTACATTTGAATTCTGCCTCCAATATATTTTACTTTTGTTCCTGGGAATGGGGCCTACCACCATACACCCAGATCCCGCCTCATTTTTTTCTACTGATAGTGTGAGCTCTGGAAGTCACTGCCTCTCAACGTTAAGCAGGAAGATGAAATCAAGAAAGAAATATGGAATCCCCTCTGATTTCAAATAAGTTTCATTTCTATATCACTCATCTCAGATGAAAGACACAAGTTCCCTAGTCATTGGCCCACACAAATCTTAGCCTGTCCTCTTACCTACTAATTGAATAATGAAGTCATGTTTTCATTGTTGCTTTTCTGTGTTTGCTTGTTTTTATACTCTACCTCTTAACTGTGTGAAGAAGTGGTCTAGGGTCTTTATGTTCCTGTTTCCTAACATCTTTCTGTTATATTCCTTGTGAAGTGCTACACAGTGCTTACTATTACTTTATCTTTAGTCCAGAACTTTCTGTTGACTCCAGGCTGGTACATGCAACTGACTACCTGTTGTCGCCTCTTGCAAGTTGCCAAAAAAGCCTCAACATTCCTATGTCAAAAAATAAAATATCGGGCGCCTGGGTGGCTCAGTTGGTTAGGCGACTGCCTTCGGCTCAGGTCATGATCCTGGAGTCCCGGGATCGAGTCCCGCATCGGGCTCCCTGCTCAGCAGGGAGTCTGCTTCTCCCTCTGACCCTCCTCCCTCTCATGCTCTCTGTCTCTCATTCTCTCTCTCTCAAATAAATAAATAAAATCTTTAAAAAAAAAAATAAAAAAAATAAAAAAATAAATAAAAAAAAAATAAAATATCAATTATTCTGTGTAAACTTAGCCCATATTTTTATCTATAAATGGAAATATAAATGAATATATACACATACTTGTATATACATATTGTTGAACACTTACTTGAAATCAGATATATATGGTATATATACATATATGGATCTTTTGTATGTATTACTCATTTAATATACAGATTCCATGATGTAGGTATTGTTTAATTTTTTTGATGAAAAATTAGACTCAAAGAATTTAAGCAATTTATTTACATTCAGCCATAGTGGAAAGAGCAAGCCAATTTTGAACTCTTAAAAAAATCTTTTTTTAGTTCATTGGGCTCAGATAAACTATGCCATTCTTATTACAGATGTTTCACTCTATATTATCATTACTATCAATGCACTTCTGCCATATCCTCTATTAAGTTATAAGCTAATTGAGAGCAGGATAATTTTATTTAATTCATCTTTATATAAACCCATAATGCATACCATTAGGCCGTGTCCTCGTTCTGTAGTCTTTTCCTTTGATTCTTTATATGAAATCTGGTCTAGTGACTGGCTGAAAGTTCAAAGAGCTGAATACTTCTAGAAATATACATCTGGGAATACAGGCCTTAGCCTAAGCCTGGGGTCAGAGAACAAGACTGCAGACAAAGGTCAAAGTTTTGGAGATAGTCTACTACTTATAAACAGAGGGTCCCAATTAATCCTGAGTCCCAGGAGAAGAATCAGAATACGAGGGGCCAATGTTTAGTTTGAATAGATCTGATAATGATGAATTATATAGGCAGTGGCGTAATAGGGCAAGATTTTTCAATTTCATCTGGGATTGATTTATGAAAAACAGATGCAATCAGAAAGAAGAGGCAGGATGTAATGACACAGACTCCTAGTGGCTGATGGGGGGCCAATGAAAAGGGTTGAAGATACAAATGAAATAAAAAGTTAAGGTCTCAGAAATTTGTAACCGTGGAGGCTAGGAGGTGCAGTGGACATTTCAAATATAATTATGAGTCGGAAGATAAAAAGAACTTCAAATTTCATTTTGTAAAATTTTATGTATTGTATATATACACATTCATGTGTATACATATGTATATATGTATATACATATACATATAAATGTAAAATAAGCATGAATAAATTGATAGAAACCTGGAGTTTTTATTTTTTTTATTTTTTTAAAAGATTTTATTTATTTATTTGAGAGAGAGAGAATGAGAGAGCACATGAGAGGGGGGAGGGTCAGAGGGAGAAGCAGGCTCCCCGCCGAGCAGGGAGCCCGATGCGGGACTCCATCCTGGGACTCCAGGATCATGACCTGAGCTGAAGGCAGTCGCTTAACCAACTGAGCCACCCAGGCGCCCAACCTGGAATTTTTAAAGCAAATAGCAAACAATGCACATGATTCTGAAAAGCATTCTTAAAAGTGTGTGAAAATAAATTATGTACACGGAGAAAGAATATTCACAGCTTAATCTTCTGAAAATCCATGCTACTGTGGGTAGTTCCATGCTTTGTCTGAGTCATACTCTATATTTTTGAATTTGGGAAATTATTAAGTAAGTTAAATAAGATTCAGCCTTTTAACACTGGTGGCTTAATAAGCTCAAATATATCAAGATAAAGTTCAAGGTAATTTATAATAAGATGTTAAAAAGAAAAAAGTTTCAGACAACTGCTCTATCAGAAAATACATCTTTAGTAAGTGTAATAAATGAATCTAAATGAGTAATTAAAGTTCAAACTGCAGGGAGATTACATTTTTTATGTTAGCCCTTATAAATTAAACATACTTTCGTGAAATATGAAAAACTGTTCCGCAGAAATAAAAATTTTTGCTTAACTGAAATCTGTTGCTTTGCAACAAAGCCGATTTCATTCTTGACATCAAACATTTGGTGAATGGGTCCTCTGACTGGGTGTGTGTTTGTTGTAGTAAAGTATTAGCTTCTTTTTTTCTTTCCCAGGAAGTAAACACGGTTTTCTCACAGTTCGTAAGCCATCCACTGAAAATGCACTGAATTTCAGCCATTCTATAACAACATTGGAACTTTTGTGGTGAGATTTAAATTTGAATTCAGCAAATGTATAAAGCAAATAAGTATGGAACATTTAAATATGACCGGAAGTTTAGTATTTTAGAAATTACATTTTATAATGTAATTTATTTCTGCTAATTAGTTCTACAAATATATTTATATCAATTAGGTATATATATGCTTAGATAACACCTGATTTTTAAATTATCTCTGCAGGAATCCTTATCAAAAACACTATATTTCGGGGTGCCTGGGTGGCTCAGTCAGTTAAGCGTCTGCCTTCAGCTCTGGTTATGATCCCAGGGTCCTGGGATCGAGCCCCGCATTGGGTTCCCTGCTCCACAGGGAGCCTGCTTCTCCCTCTGCCTACCTTTCTGCCTACTTGTGCTCTCTCGCTCTGTCAAATAAATAAATAAAATCTTTAAAAACAAAACAAAACAAACAAACAAAACACTATATTTCCTTGATAAATTCTTATACTAAATAGAGGTGATAAGTAAAATTAAAGCAACTATATAATAATGTTATGAAAATGACATGGAAAAGTTGTACAACCATGTGAATGTACTTAATGCTGTTGAACTGTACACTTAAAAATAATTAAAATGGTAATTATGTTTTATATATATATTTTACCACAATTTAAAAATTTTATAAAGTCATACGTAATGTTAATAAAATATTTTATCCTGCACAAAAAGTAGGTCTTGAGGAATTACTTTTTAGAGGATATTAAAAAAAAATCCTCAACCCCTGTTAAAACTCTGAAACACCAAAGGCTGCCTTCAAATGCTAAACACAACCTTCCTCCTGCCTACTTAGTGAAAATATTGAATTACATATTTATGAAATAATTATAAAAAATAGGCTACAAAATGATTATGTTTTAACAGGATAAAATTAAAGGACTTTTGAAAAGAAAAAAAAACTAACAATGAGATCAACTTAGTTTTTATGATACTTAATGTTTATCTTTTAAGTAACATACACATTTTCCTTTCCATTGCAAATAGTTTATTTCCATTCCAACGTTGGGTCCTTTGTCTACTTATATCTATGGCTTATATGAGTAAATAAAGTGTAGATTGAAATTATTTTATTAAATTTTAATTCTATGCAACATAATGACAATTCTAACTCTTATTTAACAGAATTTTGGAGGTTAAATGATGTTTTGGTATTTGTATCTTATGAATAGATAAATGAAATTCTACATAGGAAATATTTTTCCTACTAAAGAGTAGTTGATTTAAAGAAAAGTATATAAATAAATAATTTATAATAATACTTATGTCACTAACAGATATGGTACAAAGCCTTACTAGAAATAAGTGGAAGTAAAATAATCATCAGTTATCAACCTTGGAAACAAAATTCTCATCCAGGACAAATATTTTGTTAAAGTAACCTTATTTGGCCCAAGATGGAGTCATTCATGCTAAGCCTCCCATCAGCAAACCAGAACTTAAAACTAAGTTTCTGTGTTTGGGGTTTCTCCCAGAAACAGAGGGCTAGGTCAACCAACCAGCCCTTGCCTCTTCAGCACAAATTACCTCAACTGACTCCAAATCTCCTCATGTGCCATATAGGGAAAGTAACCTCGCTTTAATCAGTCAGCAAATGCCTAGTATAATGTCCTTGTTTCTGCTCACCTCGTCTATATGAATCTCTTGCCTTGTACAGCTCTGCGAAGGTTCCTTCTATTAGATTGGATACTGCTTGATTTCATGAATTGCTGAATTAAAGCTTACTAGATCAGTAAATTGTTTGTGGAAAGACTTTCCTTCAACAACTCAGATGGAAATAACCAAAACTGCCTTAGACTCAAATATGAAAGCAAGTTAAATGCAATTAATTTTTAGTAATTGAAGATAATCCTGGTTCTATCTGATTTATGGAATCACTGGTGCCTTATGGAAAGTTTTCAAGCAATTTTCATTATTAAAAATGTTCATCATAACAGACAAGGCAAGCTCTTCTCCAACATTTTCCCACAAATAATGCTGACAAAATGCCATCTTTCTGGAACATTTAAAAAAACAACTATCTTCAGATGTAATATGTCATATTCCACATTTCTGAGCTCTCTTTTGATTATAGAGCCATTTGTAATGCAGTGACTGTCTCAACCAATGTGACAGATAGCATTAATTCAAATGTCATCATATCTTCACCAAGAAAATAAAACATGGTGATTAGCCCTTTTAGCTTTCAGAATCAACTTTTGCAAAAGCATCATGTTTCCCCTCCATTAAAAAGTAATTTTCTACCCCTGCATAAGAATGAAGTTTAGTCCTTCTTTCAGTCAGATGATAAATGCCCTTAATTAGAAATGCTAATAACTGAACTTTTCCCCTCAGACCTACTAGTTATGCTGACACATAGATGCTTCATAACTAAACTTTTTGGCCAAATCTATATCCAGAATATCTCTATATCCCTTTTTATATATTAGACTAAGAACAGATAAAGAATAATGTATTTAATTTGTGCACTGATTAATTTCCCACCCCCAAATTAAATGCAAACGT
Organism: Neomonachus schauinslandi; assembly: GCF_002201575.2. Classification (NCBI taxonomy): domain Eukaryota; kingdom Metazoa; phylum Chordata; class Mammalia; order Carnivora; family Phocidae; genus Neomonachus; species Neomonachus schauinslandi. The sequence continues at coordinate 98,407,980 of NC_058404.1, forward strand.
GAGCACACAGCCCAACTGAATCATCGTATGTATATGTACATGTGTATCATACATACTGTATATTCTTAGTAAAATATCTAACATTTGTTTTGCACTTTATAAAACTTTAGATACACATTTCCTGATTTGAAGAGAATATCAATCCTTTGATTTCAAATTTATGAATATTCTTATTTTGCAAGCTGTTTTAATGGCTGAAAACCACAAGTTGTTTTTTTTATAAACCAATGTTTTTTTAATATAAAAATAACATTTAATCCAGAGAGAAGAAATTCTTATGAACATGGTCTATACAAAACATATCACAAGTAGATAAGTTAATATGTGGGAAGCAGTGAGTAATGGTCAAGAAATGTTCTCCTTGCCCAGGTTTACCAGTTTTGAATCCTGTTTTCACTGAAAAACAGCTGCATGCTTAAGCCAAGTTGCTTACCTTCTCTGATACTCAGGGTTTTTGTTTTTCTTTTAATGCATAAAATTGGAATAAAAGTATCTAATTTACAGGGCTGTGATGAAATTAAATGAGACGATATAGTGTAAAATTCTGGCACATACAAGCACTCAGTATGCCTAGAATGGAGAGCATCTGAAGTTTATGACTCCATGTTGTCTCTACCCCAGTGTCTTTCATGAGAACTAAACTTCTATATCTATCTACCTGGCATCTCCACTGTTTATCTCAGATCTAAAATATACTATATTCAAAAAATAGTTCTTGATAATTTATCCTAAAATTCTCTCTCTCCATCTCCAAATTTCCAAGGCAAATATTCTAAGACTCCTGTTTGACTCATCTCTTTTCCTTAACTTCCCACACCTCCAATCTCATTATCAAGTCCCACTGGCTCAATCTTTAAAATGGCTAAGAAATTTCGTTCCTTCACCCCACCTCCACACTGTCACCTAATTTCAAACTCTATCTCAGGGATTGCCGTCATGGTCTTTTAAACACCATCTCTACTTCTGCTCTTGTTCTTCATCACTACCACAAAGCCAGATCTCTTCTCCACAAAACCAGATCTTTCCAAAGCCCCCTGTCACTCCCTGTCCCAAACCCTAACAAGGCTTCACCTTTCTCTTTGAACAAAATTAAAGTTCTTTACCCCGCCCTAAAATGTTTATGTGATCTAGCTTCTGCCTACCTCATCCTCCAAGACAGAATTTCTCTTTTTCACTGTAGTCCAGCCCTTCAGGACCTTCTGCTGTTCTTTGGGTGTGGTTAACTTGATCCCTGACTCAGGGCTGTTTTCATCTGCAAACAACATTATTTACCTAGATCCTCACATTTCACTTTCCGGACTATACGATCAAAAACTATACCTCCAGTTCCTCACTCTCTTGCCACTTAACCTGCTCTATTTAACTTCATAGCATCTCATATCACTCCTGGTCTATGTATTATATTTTGGTTTTTGTCTATCTTTGAGAACAGAAATTTTCACTTTTCACCATTTACCAGTACGTAGAAGAGCTGAAAGAGACTGCTCCACAAATATTTTCTGACAAAACAATATCAAGATATTTGTCACACATTAATGTAGCCCATAAAAGCATAAGTGTCTCATTGACTGTACTCAGAATTCACTTATAAGGTCTATTAAATCAGCCTCATGGTTTGATTTTAATAAATGCAAAATGACAACTGGCAGGGATAATTGGTAATATTATCATCTTCTACCTGGAAAGCCTAATGAATTTTTTTATATATTCTCCTACTTAGCAATTTAATTTGAACAATGGCTAAATTTAAGCCTATTTTCAAAAGATCAATATTGAAATTACTGATTCTAATTAATTTGACTTCACTTAAACATATTTTGAAACATTAATTTATTTGGGAAAAAATAACAGTTAAACTTTTTATGCATTAGGAGGATACAATGAACAGCATATAAGAAGAGAAGCTTTCTTAAAATCATGTTTCTGGAAATCTATGTTATGCAGAGAGTCAGCAGATCCTGCTTCATAAATACAGTAGACGTGAGAAAGAACTCAGTTGAAAGGCAGAAATCCTTGATATTGTTCTTGACTCTGTCACTCTTGGTCTTCAAGCTCTGGCAAACTGCCTATTTTTCCAGGCCTCACTTTTCTTATCTCAAATATAAAGAAAATGGACTGGCTCATCTCCAAGAAGGCTTCTGGCTATAAAACTACCATTTTAAGTCAGGTTTCTCTAATTTGGAAGTTTTTCATAGACAGTTCTCTTTCAAAATCCTTCCAATTTATACACTGAATTATAACTAACATTCCCCTATTGTCATATCACCTTGTTTTACTGCTTTCTCACATATTAATGCAGTTCCTTGAAAGAGTAGTGCAGATATTAATGATTCACAGATTCTAAATTTACTGGTGAGGGCAGAAGATCATCTTGAATTTAAAAAACATATATCAAAAAGATCTGGAAAAATTACTTGTATAGATGTCTATCTATTGGGATGGTATATCTAAACACCAAAATTTCTACAACGAAACTCAAAACAAGTGAATCTTTTCATATTACATGTATGTGAAGAGTCATAGGCCCTTATTATTAAGCCACATGAAGCTAAATACCATATGTATGATATAGTTTTTGTAGCTAAAAAGGTGCTTTGCGTATTTGAGAGATATGGAAGGCTCACACTTTTTTGTTTTGCGAAGCCCACATACAAAAGAATTGCCAAATGGTAACACTTCAAAAGCTCATGGTTTCTTCTTATGCAGATTTTGAATTAGTGAATCAAATTAAGAAAAGGTAGGTGGCATAGCACAGAGTAGGACAAGTCCTACCTAGAAACATCTAACAGATAACAGAATTGAATAAGATCCAGAAGGTTCAGGGGAAAGTCATGAGAACATAGCTTAAACACTATTTTAAGTATTTGAAACTGAAATTAAAGCCATAAAATGCTTCAGTGGGTCCTTACATATGACTGCAATTTATCACATCACACTAAACACTCCAGAGCCTTAAACACTTGTGCTGTTTTTCAAAGAAGAGGTCAATTTGAATGACCACAACCAACATAGCAAAAACTTCTGGAATTTCAGCCATGAGTTTAAAAAGATTGGCACTTTTCCTTTTTGGTAGGTCCTTTGAAAAAATCTGCAAGTGATAAATATACAATAAACTAAAAGTATAGTAAATAAACACGAAATAACACGTATATTAAAATAACAGGGCGGTGATTAATTGGTTACTAATTATCATCATTTTTCACCCATTAAATCAGTTTTTCATTCAACAGATTTAATTAAGCACCTGTTATGTCACAGGTTCTGTTCTGGGTGGTTCTGGCAATTCATTTCTTGATAAGACTTAGGAAATTTCCATTCTACTGGAAGAAGGATAGCTATTGATGGGGTAAACAAAATGCACATACTCATGTATTATTTATAAGCATACAGTTTCAGATAATAATGTTAAGACGAAATCACAACAAGGTAGGGTGCCTGGGTGATTCATATGGTTAAGCGTCTGCCTTCGGCTCAGGTCATGATCCCAGGGTCCTGGGATCGAGTCCCGCATCAGGCTCCCTGTTCAGCTGAGAGCCTGCTTCTCCCTCTCCTTTTGCCTGCCGCTCTGCCTACTTGTGCTCTCTCTCTCTCTGTCAAATAAATAAATAAAATCTTAAAAAAAAATCACAACAAGGTAAAGTGATAGAGAGTGACACTGGAGAGAGGGGATTACATTAGATTGGTAGTCAGATAAATTGTTTCTGAGAAGTTGACATCTCACCTAGATATAACAACAAAATGAGCAAGACATGATGTGTCTGACCGTAAAAAAAAAAAAAAAAAAAAAAGCCAGCTATAGAGTAGAACACTCCAGATAAAGAGACACATAGGCACAGGGGAAAAGGCAGCTCAAGGTTGGCATTTTTAAATTAAAAGAGGGCAGATTAACTGGCATTAGCAATTTGCAATAAAAGTTTGACAAGTACTCTCCAGAAGCAAGCCACCGGACTGGCAGCATTTGTGAATTTTGTTGTGGCAAATACTTCCACACTGGCTGATTTCAACCCATCAACCTGATGACACTGAATGCAGAGCTGGGAGGTGACCATGCCTGAGCCTGCCCAGGGCTCGAGGGAAGGTGCCTGATGAAGGCGGCAGTGGGGGGAGAGAGAGGAGGTCAGACAGGTGGACAGAGGCCAGGTCATTTAATGCCATGTGTCAATGGTGAGAAATTCAGGCTTTATTCTTAGAAACCACTGAAGGGTTTTCAAGCAAGCGATGGGGCATGATGATCTGATTTATAGTTTCAAAGTTCATGAGCTGCTTGTTGGAGAATGTACTTTGGGGAGAAAAGTTAGGCAGTTAGAGAGCTATTATATTAGCCCTGGCTTAGACCAAAGTGGTGGTAGTAGAAATGAAGAAAAGTGGATAAATTTAGGACATTTTGGATTTTTTTTTTAAGGCAGAGTCTACTTGTCAAGGGACTTGTTCAATGTGGGGTACAGAGAAAGAGGAACAAAGAATAATAACAACAATTGGGAACTTGTGGACACAGAGCAATTTATGGAGGGTAGGGAGTAGTTAGAGTCAAAAGGTTTTGTTTGGCCTTACTGAGCTTCAGATGTTCAGCAAACATGCTGACTAATATTAAAAGCTAAACTAAGTCATTCTCTTATTTATTTCTGCCAATAAGCTTTACGTGTAGAAATTAGTATATTCATTTTATCAATATGAACATGAAGGTAAACTTATGCCAGGTTATGTAGCTAGGAAATGGCAGAGGTGAGATTTGAGCCTCAGTTTAACTACAGAGCTATGTATTTACCTCAGGATATACTTCCATTTTGCAAATTAATTCTCTGATTTAATGTTTTAAGTGTATTGTTCTAGGTTCCCTGATAATTCTGTGCAACTTACTATATTAAAATCATATTATTTGGAGCGCCTGGGTGGCTCAGTCGTTAAGCGTCTGCCTTCAGCTCAGGTCATGATCCCGGGGTCCTGGGATCAAGCCCCACATCGGGCTCCCTGCTCGGCGGGAAGCCTGCTTCTCCCTCTCCCGTTCCCCCTGCTTGTGTTCCCTCTCTCGCTGTGTCTCTCTCTGTCAAATAAATAAAATCTTTAAAAAAAAAAAAATCATATTATTTTATTTATTGCACATATAAGACAATGATAAGGAAAACTCTTCTAAGGAAGGCTACTTGAGAATAGAATGCCAAACCATGTGAAGGGCACTAACTGCTTTAAAGTCAGCTGCCCTCTTAGAAGGAACCACATAGTGATGAGTTCTCTGCAGGACCTTCATTACTGTGCCAAGTTGAAATTTTAGCTTCAAAAACTTTGTACTTGAGAGGTGCCTGGGTGGCTCAGTCGGTTAAGTGTCTGCCTTCAGCTCAGGTCATGATCCTAGGGTCCTGGGATCGAGTCCTGCATCGGGCTCCTTGCTCAGGAGAGAGTCAGCTTCTCCCTCTGCTTCAGCCTCTCCCCTCTGCTCATACTCTCTCTCTCTCTCAAACAAATAAATAAAATCTTTAAAATTAAAAAAAATTTTACTTGATACAGTACATATTTCTGGGGAAAAAAGTAACAGTAGGGAATACAGAATGAAGGGGGACATTTAATTTTTAATTATAGTTAAATAAAATATTATTTTTAACTGAGTTATAGTCTCAACTCATTAAACTACCATTTAAAATTTAATCCTATAGGAAAAAAACGAGGTAGAATGAGTATACTGTGTTCCGGTTTTGTTGTTTAGCAGTGTAACCTTCAGCCCCACATACGTGTGATAGTGTGGTTGTAACCCATTTTAAGCGGTAGACAGGAGTAGTTAGAGAATTTCCAGATGTGCTACTTGATATCTGTGCTGTCAGTAAATAAAAATATGAGAGTGGAATGCTAATATTTTCTCCAAAAAAAATATTCAAAGATTTAAAGTTTTGCTAATAAAAATAAATACATAAAAATGAATAAATAAACCCTGCTGATTCAATTATTGCCATATTGCCAAAGTTGACTCATTTTTGGATTGCCATCAGGTAAGACTTTTTAAAAAGCAAAGGAAAAGTGATTTGTGACCTAGAATAAAACTGTCAATTTTTTTTTCTTACTTAGACTACTTTGATATTTTCCTGGTTCTTAAAATGCTGCAAATTTGAGAATACCATGACATGTGGGATCTAAAAGCTGCCATATTTTTCTTAATTTTCTCATGTCGCCTACCAATTTGACTTTTAAATCTAAGCATTTAATCTGTATTTTAAATCCTGTGTCAGAAACTTCATTGTTGGAATACAGGATTAAATGGTAGATTCTGAAACCTGATATCTCAAACTCACATAAAAGTGGTTTATTTGTGATACCCAAAGTATGAGAATGAATTGAACATAAAATCATAGTCACATATGAGTTTTAATGACTTTAAAATAATTTAGTCCTTTCCTATACAATTTCTGATTGTTTTCTATGTGATCTATATTAGGTGATCTTCAGACACCTAACTGAATACTTCTCCATTAGCTTCAGACACATCAGTCCATTTCAGGGCAACTCAAAAAAATTAAAAAAAAAAAAAAGAGCTCTCATAAAAATCTGTGCTTTGGGACAAAGTTCAGTCAATTCTCTAATTTCCAGGGCCACCAAAATGCTGAATCTCATTTATGCCTCCCATCATGTTCCCTAACACCATACTTAAGGCTCTGAATGACAAACTTCCAAATTCCTTAATTTTACCGATAATATGAATTTCCATAACTCATAACTCTGTTATCTCAATATTGGGCAGAATCAACACACACCTAGTCTTCACATTTCTCATTTAATGGCAATAATCCTTCATAGAAATTAGAGTTATTATTCTATTATTTGTCCTTACATTAAGAATCCTAGGTCCCTAATTTTCCTCAGGCTCAAGGCTCGTGGCACCAGGAACCCACACAGTCTGGCTCCCTGGAACCAGCTTGGTTCCTCACAGTCTGCACATTTAGAGCAATGTTCTATTGAATCTCCTCCTCATGAAAGCTCCTCCTAACAGGCTCACTCACCTATGTCTATTAGAAGAAAACACTTTTAGCTCTATCAATACAAGTTTTCTTTTTCTTTTTTTTCTTTTTCCTAATGAAATGTCCCTTTTATATTGTCATTTTGATGGAGAAACAGTACCACAAGTCCTGGTTAAGTTTGTTGGTCAGTCCACAAAATAAGGAGTTAACTATGATTTGGCTGAACTACAGTTTTAAAAATCTGTGGTCTTCTTGTATGGTGAAATACTTACTACATAACATATTCTTTGGAAGTTTGAAAATAAATCTCTGCTACAAATAAAAACCTTTTAAAGTAGTAAAGTATAAAATGAAACAATGTGAACTGCAATTTCTAAAAAATATTTTTTAAACCAATGCATCTATACATCTTCTAGTAAGAATACTTATGTAGTAAGGGACAGGACAAATATTTCTAAGAACTTTAAAGTATTCAAAATGCATGAATTGCATTTTGAATACTTTATTAAAATCATCATTTACACACTGTGATAGGCATATTTAGTAATTTAACATATGTTGTATCAGTCAAACCTTATAATAAACTACTTTATAGTTAATTGTCCCCATATTACTGAAGAAGACACTAAGATTGAGAGAGATGATATACCTTGCCTGAATTACAAAGAAAATTATGACAGAACCAGAATTCAAATAGATTTAAACTCAAATTAAAAGTTTTTTATCATTATATCATATAGATTATTAGTGGGTTTGTTTTGCAAATAAAATAATTTTGGAAATCAATATTACTTTTTCAAATTTTACTTTACCTACACACTAAAAACACTGTATACTCTGAACTTGAAAGTCAGCTATGCTGACTGAGGTCTGAATCATACTCTGCCACATAGCTGCGTAATCCTGAGCAAATTATTTTTCTTTTTAAGATTTTATTTATTTATTTGTCAGAGAGAAGACGCAGAGGGAGAGGCAGGCTCCCGCTGAGCAAGGAGCCCAGTGTGGGGCTCAATCCCAGGACCCCGGGATCATGACCTGAGCCGAAGGCAGACAATTAACCGACTGAGCCACCCAGGCATCCCCTGAACAAATTAGTTAACCACTCTGAGTTTGAGTTTACTCTAAGTCAAGTCAAAAGAACAGGTTAAGTCTTCAAGATGATGAAGAAAGTGATGTGTAGAAACTGGTTAATGTCTGTAAAACCTGGTATACTGCATGACACAGATGGCCATATATCAAAAACAAAAACAAAAAAACAACATTCCTTTCTTCTTCACAATATCTTCCACCCCTTGACTGCATAGACACACAAAAATAATTTAAATTCTCAGAATTATGTGGTCGAAAACAGGCACTCTTGTCTACATGGTTACATTCCTTCTCTGCCATGCCTTTTGACTTAGAATGTTCCAAAGTACAAATACTCTGATGGAGAACTTGTGGGCTGTGCCTGCCCATCCCAAGTCACCCTGCACTGCACCCCTAACTCTCACAGTCACATCCTGCTTCTCACCTGGGGATGACCTTCACGTGACTGCTGACTTAGCCAACTAGATTTCTGGTCCTGGTTTCTCCTCCCCCACTTCACCTCCACAAAAGCTATGTTTTCATGCATGCCTAGAATTGACCACATATTTTCAGTAGTAACTGGAGAGAGAAGCTAAAACTGGGATGTTTTAGTAATAAAACCTTGGTTCTAAATATCTGACTACTAGTTTCTACTCAGTTTTATCCTCTCTTCTTTCTAGGCGACTCTTGAAATACTGGATTGATATGAGCAATGTGGTAGTGGCTGCATTTTTTTTACATGGGGATGCTTACCCTTTGTGCCTACTAACCATGAAGCAAAATACTGACTACACACATAATAAAACATGCTTCAGATCAACTTGGTTTAAGCTTTATGTGGTTACCACACCATATTCTGTTCATCAGTCCTCGGAATTTTATAGTTTACATAAAATGTAACATGGTCATCCACACATATTAAAAAAAAAAAAATACAGAGAATAGTGCTTTCTCTGTAGGTCTCAGATAATTACATTCCCAAAAGCAAATAGCAAATAATACATAAGAGCCTCCTCAATAATCAGCGACACTATCATTTGAATACTGAACATAAATCTATCATTACTTGTAATCTCAAAATCTCCTGCTCTTTCATAAGTGGTGACATGAAACAATATATTGTATACTCCAGAATTGGTCATATATAACAAAAATATTAATAAATTATGTTCATCAAAAACATTTCAACAACAGTAAAAACAGCTCATTCGTAAACTCACAATTGTTCTTCTGTATCGGTATCCACACATCTACTTACCTATATAAATATATATCATATTCATGAATATAAATATATATAAACACACATACACAATTGTATATAATTTTAGGCATTTAAGGTTCCAACAAAGTGTCTTGGCTTAAAACAATTTCAACACATTTTTAAAAACTATGTCAACATTATCAAATTCTTTAATACTTAAATAATAAGTTGTGACTATGTTTTTTAAAGATTTATGTATTTATTTGAGGGGGAGGGCAGAAAGAGAGGGAGAGAGAAACCCAAGCAGACTCCATGATGAGCATGGAGCCTGACATCAGGCTTGATCTCATGACCCTGAAACCAAGAGTTGGACATTTAACCGACTATGCCATTCAAGTACCCCAAGTTGTGACTATTATTATAAATGAATGTTACATAGGACAATGTTTCATAATTCATTACCACTCCTGGAAATCAATGATTAATTCATTCATTCAATCATTTACTCAACAAATAATTAAGCAATACACACTTTCTTCAAGGTCTAAAGTTTCTTTGACCAACTTTTAATCATTTCAATTTTGAATTAGAAGTTTCAGTATTTATAGAATCAATATATGCAAAACAAAATAATGGTAAATCTTTTTTTAATAAATTATATTTTGTACTACCTGCTATACAATGTTACATAATTACTACTTCCAGACACTAAAAGCTAACTAATGTATATTATTTTTCATTATTTTTATCATAGTCTGTACACTGCTAACTCAATGAGAATACTGGCTCTCACTGATACTCTTTTTTGGAGCTCTGTGGGGCTTCATCAAATACCTGTTATAGCTACTTACAAAACCTAGAATACTAATGAAGTAAAACTCTGGACCCACTCTATTATCTCCATGACCAGTTAGAACCATCTGGATTTTTTTTTTTTTAAGATTTTATTTATTTATTTGACAGAGAGAGAGAGACAGCGAGAGAGGGAACACAAGCAGGGGGAGTAGGAGAGGGAGAAGCAGGATTCCCACTGAGCAGGGAGCCCGACACAGGGCTTGGTCCCAGGACCCTAGGATCAGGACCTGAGCCGAAGGCAGACGCTTAATGACTGAGCCACCCAGGCGCCCCCATCTGGATGTTTTCAAAGCTTAAAATACTTGAAATGCCTCATGGCTCAAGTGGTAGAGTATCAGGTCATCCTCAAAGGTACTCAGATGGCTTGCTGGGCAAGGATGCATTTTGTCTTACAAGAATAGAGCTCTGCACTCAAGCCCTTACCACTTACATATTTATACACAAACTTCACAAAGCAATATGTGTGCTCTAAATCATATAGATATAATCAGAGTTCCAAGGATTAGCACATTTCAACAAATATTTAATTTCATGGAAGACAAATATACTTTCATTTATTTATATTGTGAAGAGATTCTTCACAACCAGACAAGATTTACCTGAATCCGTAGCTGTGATCATCAAGACAAAGTGCTCCTTTGTTTCGCGGTCCAAACTCTGTATTACTCGAAGTTCTCCACTAGCTGAGAGAGTAAAAGCATTGTCTTCATTACCACCAAGTAGAACATATGAGAGTTTGCTATTAGAACCTTGATCATCATCTCTTGCCACCACCTATAGGAGAGAACAAGGCATGCCAGGAATGTGAGTAAAACTAACACATGGTCTATCACAAAGTAAAATGTACCATTAAAAATAATGTCCTATGTACCAATATTAAAAGTTTCCAAAGGCACAATTTTAAGTTTCAAGTGAGAAATAAAAATGGTACAGAGTAAATATGTATTATTTGTGTAAAAATGTGAATAAAATCAAAGCATAGTATTTTTGGAAGGTTTCACAAAAATTTTTGACAGCAGTTTCATCTAGGTAGTTGGATTTGTAAAAAGGGAAGTGAGAACAATGTAATGTTTTCATGACAATGAAAACAACGTTTTCAAACTTTTATATCATTTTATTTTCTTACTATGTTTAGATATTACTGTTATACTGAAACAAAATGCAAAATACACAAATATGTAAATGTGTGCAACATGATTACACACAGAAGAATATAACTGAAATACAACATTTTAATCTACGAGGAAATCAATAGGTTCTTAGGCATAATTTTCATTAACCTTTCCTTTTCAAGATTTGTTTATCTGCAGTTAAGCATTTATGAAGAGAATGAAGAAGAGGTGGGTGTAGGAGAGGGTGGACTTTTTTTTTTTTAAGATTTTATTTATTCATTTGAGAGAGAGAGAGCACAAGCAGGGGGAGAAGCAGAGGGAGAGGGAGAAGCAGGCTCCCTGCTGAGCTAGGAGCCCGATGCGGGGCTTGATCCCAGGACCCCGAGACCATGACCCGAGCCGAAGGCAGATGCTTAACTGACTGAGCCACCCAGGGACCCCAGAGAGGGTGGACTTTTAAATTAGATGTCTTAGAGTGAACACAATATTTGCTTAATTTAAATATACTAACCTGAAGAATTGTTCTGGGCAGTGTCCCTAAATTCTCGGGGACATTTACAGAATATGGAGACAGCTCAAACATGGGAACAAAATCATTAATATCCAGTAGAACAATGCTGACAGTGGTGGTGTCAATTCTGGGGGTACTGCCACGATCTGCTGCCTGAACAGTTAAAGAGTAAGTGTGAGTTTTTTCTCTATCCAATGGCTTAGCCACAGTGATGGCCCCTGTGACAGAGTCGATGCGAAATTCCTGATTGGCATTACCATCAACAATGCCATAGCGAACCTGTCCATTTGTACCTTCATCTCCATCTGCTGCATATACTTGTATTATATCTGTTCCAGTAAGTGTGTTCTCATTAATCTCCACTTTATACAAGGCCTGCACAAAAACAGGGTTGTTATCATTGATGTCAAGTACCATAACTACAACCTCGGTAGACGAAGAGAGAGCTGGTTGACCTTTGTCTGTAGCCACCACTGTCAGAGTGTAATTAGAAATCTCTTCTCTATCCAGTTCTCCAGTGAGCCTCACTTCACCGTCAATGGTTCCAATACTGAACTTGTTTCCCAAAGGGTTTAGCAGGGTGTATTCAATATAGCTGTTTGGGCCGCTGTCTGGGTCCGTTGCTTGAGCTTTGAAAACAATAGTATCAATGGGTGTGTTTTCTGGAATGTATGTCAATTTAGGGGAAAGAAATGTTGGTGGGTTATCATTTACATCCAACAAAATAATGGAGACGTGGGCAGTGCTTGTGAATCTGGAGGCTGGAAGCTGTGGCAGGTCATGCACCTGAACAACCAGGTTGTAGAAGGACTGAATTTCCCGGTCCAAACTTTTAAGGACTTTCAGTACACCATTCTTGTCAACTGTAAACTGACCGAGGCTATCACCTGAAGCAATGCTATAGGCCAATTGGGAGTTGATGCCTGAAATGGAAGGGAAAAAAATTAAATTTTCCCAAATGCATGCTGATTACAGACTAAGTTGCACCAAAAATTCTGACATAAAACTTGCATATTTGATATATGACGCCCCAAACACACCTTATGGATGATTTAGCTGCAGTTAATTTTTTTGTAAGTCATACACACACATAATTCATTGCCTGTTAACTTTTCATGTGAAAAGATGTTTAAAATCGGCAAATGAATGATCTATATACTGCTTGCTATTTACTACGATGTTGAAATGTTAAATTACAAAAATAAAGAGGAGAAAAATATTCCAGGGAGTGAATATATTTTTATACATTTCCTTATTTCTGTAACATAGCTCCTGAGGGTTCAACATTAACAGTGCCACACTCTATACTGTTAGCCAAACATTTAGAACTTCAGTAATTTATCGAGGCTGACACCAATTTTCAGGGAAGGGTAATAAAATTTTCTGATGTACGGCATTAGTCATGGATGTTTTAAGTCTACTTTTACATTTCTTGTCAGAACCAATAAATACTTTTTAATTCTTATTAAGCATCTGGCTAATGGCCTTTGTGAAAATAATTCTCTCTCAAATTTTATTATGTACATTTAATGTCTTTTAAAAGTATTCTTTGAAGGAAATGTTAGCAGTAAAATGATACATAAGAGCCTGCAAATATAAACGCTCACACTTTTATTGGGCTATATTTAGATGCTATTTTATCTATTTTTCCTAGGAACATGTGTCACTTTTTAATTGTAAAAAAATATATACATAATTTCTCATTTCAAAAAATGATTGCACAGAATATTCTAAAACAAATGAGTGGAGAGTGGATTGGCCAATCATTTTTAGTAAATAATTTAAAAGTCAATAACAGATAAGCAGTGAAAACAGAAATAAAACTGATTTCTTGCCCCAGAAGTGTTTTCTTCATTTGTGCATAATGCCATGTACGTTTTTATATCTTATCCTAAAGATGTTGGGATACTGTAAGATATTATAAGTGTTGCTAAGAAATATATTGTGCCTCTAGATAATTCATTCTTAATAAAGATTTTATACTCTGAGGTTTTACACTAGGGAAAATCTGTTGAGTTACATTAATTGCTTACAAATAGCTCCTCTACTTCTGAAGTTAATTTAAACTATTCAGGCATCAGGGACACCTGGCTGGCTCAGTCAGTAGAGCATGTGACTCTTGATCTCGGGGTTGTGAGTTCGAGCCCAGTGCTGGGTGTAAAGGTTACTTAAAAGTAAAATCTTTAAAAAAAAAATTTTTTTTAAGTAAACTATTTAGGTGTCAGAAATGATGTCCACTCTGTTCCAAGAGTCTTCTAGAACAATTTAATCACTCTTTTTCTCTTTTTTTCTTGCAAAATACTTTCTCGGGATTCTATGACTACTTGAGTTAGCTTTTATCTTTTCTTGAAACTTGTCAGGTTCCTTACAAAGGCAAGTTTGAGTAGAGTAATGGGATTTTCTTTTCTACTAGGTAAGCTTGTCTGCTCTTTAAAAAAAAATGCTAGAATTACTCTTTTCCTGTGATTTTATGGTCTCTAATATCCTTTATCTGTATGTTGATACAGAGAAGAAATATGTATGAAAATAACTTTTAGATGCTGGTTTATTCGTAAAAATTTCTAAGATAAACAAGGATTCAGTAGATCTTTGAAAAGTTTGGATTTTCCCCTTCATTATGAGTTGTGGCTTTTAATCTTTATAGTTTGTTTAAAACTATTCACAAGTGAACAAAGCAGTGTAAAGTTCAGAATAATTAGGACTCTGAAGATCAGGAAAAATATGAATAAATAAAGCTAATGGAGGCCACAGGTCAATTTACCAGCAGGAGATAAAGAGAATTTTAAGATCTGGATTGAACAAGGTCAACAGCCTTCTTCAACCCTTGACTTAAAATTACACAGGAATGAGGGAAGAAAAAGTTACATCAACTGGTGCAAAGAAAAGTTCCATCAATTGGTGCAATTAATGGAAATTTTATATAGGTGACATATAGGGATATATATATATATAAATACATATTCCTAGAAAGAAATTTAATTTGAATTTATATTTTTTATATATTTTTAAGTCAAATTACTAAGGAAATTTTCTGCATTTTTTATGGTTAAATCCATCAGTAAATTTTGAATTCCTATTCTTTGAGGCACAAATTCAGATCCAATTATTACTGAGAAAAAGTTATGAAAACATCTGGATAAAATAATACCAGCAAGCAGAGATATAAAATTTAGTTCTGTGAAAGCATATAAAATCTTTCATGCCCAAGATCAAAAGAAATTAGAAAAACTGACAAAAGTACACATGGTTACGAAGTGATAGCCTAGCATTTCTACATAAATCAATTGGAATGCAAGCAATTAAAGCAAGGATCTGAACACCCTCAGTCCACAGTGTTTGCTATTTCCTGAGTAAACAACTAAATTTCAGAGGCAAAAAGAGAACATGATACCAAGACTTTATAGCCTCCTTGTAAACAACAGAGCAGCCTCTTTTTTAAGGGAAAAGGTTTGGTGGGGTAGGTGGGTGGGATAAGTAATAAATATTAAACTTTAACAAGAATTATGAAAAAAGAAAAATTTGATTTTATATTCAAATTCAAAATGACAGATACAGATATTAAATACCATTCCAATGAACTCACAATAACAATCATCTTTGAGAATATAAACATAAAAATATAACAACTCCTGTACAAAATACTGCCACACCATCGAAGAAACAGCTCTCATCTCAGGAACTTCATGAATCCTTACTGTTACAATTACAGGCCACAAAAGCCGCTTATATTTACTTTACTGTAAAGAAAAGAGCTTTTCATTTCTGACAAATCTAAATGACTTTGGGCATGTGCTCTACAGCTAGAAAAGAGATGTGGATAGATAGAAACATTTGTAGTATCCAAAAAAATAGAGAGGCCAGACCATTTGTCTTTCTCTGTTCTTTGCATCAAATATTCAAATCATGAAACAGTACATACATTATTTTAAAATCTGTAATCTACCCATAAGTATCAGAATTTGACTTTAGTGGTGTTTTATAGCTCACCAGGTCTTTAAACTTAAAACTGTTCATACTTCTAACCATTTGTGTTCAATGTTCTGAAAGTGGTTTAGTCACATGATTCCTTCTGAAAGTTTTATTGTGTGTGTGTGGTTGTGTTGGTTTTGTTTTTTTGTTTTTTTTTTTCAGTCTCAGGAATAATTTAGTTCCAGGAAATATAGCACATAACTATAGGTATATAGTTTTGTTATGAAATGTGTGTATTTATTTACAGTTCGAAAACGTTGTCTAATTATGCTACGATAAGCTAGCATTTGTCTACGTATCACACAGCTGTAACCCATGGAACTGCTTCAGACAGCATTCATCTTTATGAAGCAGTTCCAACAAGGTCACCAAGTCACCGGAATATGAAACTCCTTTCATTTGAATGACCTGCAATTGTACCAAGCATGGACAGGTGAACTTATTCAGCATTACCATTGCATTATTCTCAGAACACTCTATGACTCCCAATATTTTGAAGAGCATATGCGTTTATTTCTAGGATAATAACATAATAATTATCAAAGCCAGTATATTTCCATGAAGTTAAGTTTATAAAAGTTTGCCTCAATATAATACTTTTTACACTGTATATAGGGAAGCCTTGAGATTAATACATACACTATTTATCTTATGAAAATAGTTAAGATATTTGACCTATTCTTATTAAAAGATTCTGTAATCTCAAATTTGATGTTGAACTCTGAATCTGGTTATAGGGAACAGAAAATAGTAACTTTATTTTTATATAAAATTTCTTCAGATGATAATATTTCCTCATCAGGAAACTTTTGATCAGAGATTAGATGAATTTGTTTTTTTTGGGGGGGGGGTTGGTTTTTTTTTAAGATTTTATTTATTTATTTGACAGAGAGAGAGAGTGAGTACAAGCAGGGGGAGCAGCAGAGGAAGAGGTAGAAGCAGGCTACCGACTGAGCAGGGAGCCCGAAGCGGGGCTTGATCCCAGGACCCTTCGGACCTGAGCCGAAGGCAGATGCTTAACCGACTGAGCCACCCAGGTGCCCCAAGATGAATTTGTTATTTTAAAAAAAATGTCTAAATAATACTGTTTGTGAAATACTTTGAGAACTATTCAGTGTGACCAAGTTGGCAATTTTAAATAAGCGAGGTTACCCTTGTACAGTCTTATCACAATCCTTGAAATTCAGAAAGAATAGGAACCATGTCCTATATTTTAGGTCAAGGTACAGGAAATTACACTGATAAAAGTATTCAAAACTAAAACAATGGAAAAATGTAGCTTGACACTTTTTACCCAACACAAACACAATTAAAGGGAAAAAGAATGCATGAAAAGTAAGTAGAAGTCAATGGTTAATGTATGTCTGTGCATATGTGTGTGTGGAATATTCCAGCAGATTTTCACAAAGAAAGTTTCTTATTTGCTATTTTTCAGTTCCCGATAATTGAAGGTATGAGGATAAATATAATTTAGTCCAGAGACGCACACAATCCTATGAAACAATGGTCTCTCTATAATGCATAATAATGAATCACAAAGAAACATGGCAGAAAATTCTTCACTACAGAAAAGTCAGGACCAGTCACAAGGACAAATAAGATATTCATATCCAGGGAGCAGATAAACTAAGGTTATAATAGAGAAATCAACTCCCAAAATAGAGATTAAGCTCAATTGTCTACAAAGTCTAATTGAGCTGAGCTGGGCTGATGTACGTGAAACAGGGTGAGCAATGTTCTTAGGCCTAGACTGGTTACTTACTAAATATGCCACAAATTTCTGTTATTCTTATTAATATTACTAGCAACAGTAGTAGTACTAGTATTACAGATTCTTCTATTTTTATATATATTCCTGTGACCAGTATTAACTACTTAAACATAAAAGGGGAAAACTTCACAATGCCCTTCATGAATTCTGAAGAAAGTATTTCCAATTTTATGAATTGAAACATATATAAAATACTGTGCTTTTTGCCCCTCATATCTTCCTCAGGGACACTTGTAGATAATCCTGAAAGGATCGTCTATGTAAGTATAGAGGAGAATGTTGAGATAGGATGGTATTCTGAAATTACTTTAGTCATTCATCCAAGTCAGTAAGAATCAGGAAATTCTAAATTAAGATTGATAGGCCCATGTCACTAAGCATATCTTCAAGCTAGAAACCTATTTCCTCTTTAAAGTTCTGCCCCTTGTTTTCTCAAGCGATAGGACATTGAACTCATCCAATAAAAGGGGAAACAAGGTATTAACTTTCCAGACAGTTCAGTTAAAGACTGATAATCTGCACAATGTTATCTCTAGTCCTGTATTATCCGAAATGTATATTGACAAACACATCTTAGAAGAAAGACCAGGAGAGTTATATTTTATTTTATTTTTTGAGAGTTATATTTTAAAAGAAAGTTTGTCAAATGCTTTTGCAATAAATAAAATCAAACACATGTGAAGTCTAGATTTAAAGCAAAATCTCAACTTGATTATATAGCATAAATTAAAGAGATCTGAGACTGTCCTTTGAATCAAGCATGAAAGCTTCCTAGAATATTATTAGAACTTTTCAGTCAGAAATTTAAAACTAATTATGCATTAAGTATTTTTTAAAATGCTGGTTTTCCTTTTGCTTCCAAATTTTATCCTTTTTATGTTAAAATAATATATGCAAACAAATATTTTTATTAATCTGACAAAAAACTAGTAAAAAGCTGTTTTATGACTTCTACATTATTAAGCTGAGATACTGTAAAAAGGGAAGAAAAAGGTTATAGAATGATAACAGTGCATGCTGTGTAACTGTTATAAATAAGAATTTAACTGATAAAGCACTTAATTTTTTTTCCATTTGATAGTAGTCATTTATTAACTGACCAGATTACAAAAATAATCATGGTAGATACCTAAGTTCATCCTTCTAATAAGCTTAAAGCACTTAATTTTAATCCTCTATAGTTAAATCATAAACTGTCCCTCTTTGTGACAACTGAACACAGTAAATAAAAATAATATAAATCTGTGGACATTTTTAATAAATTTTTAAGTGTATAAAATAAAGTACATACCATCATCTTCATCGGTAACATTAAACACAAGAACAGTAGATCCTAGAGGTAGATTCTCCATTAAAGATGTGCTATATAAATTTAAGCTGAAAATAGGTGGGTTATCATTTACATCTAGTACATTAAAATAAACTCTAATGGTAGTAAATTGTCCCCCACCATCTTCAGCTCGAACAGTAAGGATATAATATTGCTGTGCTTCATAATCTAATACTCGAGTCAAATTAAAGACTCCAGTAACTGGATTCAGGAAAAATATGCCATCTTCATCATCTTCATTCACAATATATGTAATTTCTCCATTCACACCAGAGTCATCATCTGTAGCTAAAATAGCCGCTACCAAAGAACCTATCAAAAAAAAAAAATTAATAGTCTAAAATTAATGGGATAAGGGTATTACTAAGAGAATATATACAGACACCAACAAATTTTATTTGTACAGTAAAATATTTTAACTAGAGAATCACTATGAAAATATAGTGAATACAACAGTCTGCAGATTTCTATATTAACACTGATACCAACCTTCCCAAATACTAACAAAACATATAGCATATTAAATACTCAGTAAATTTTATGTTACAGTGTAAATGTTCTGGAGAAATAATACTTCTGACACTATTTCTCTGCCTGGCACTACCAATTCGTGAACATACTGGTGATTGCAGTGAACATATATTGGGGCCCATTGCTAGTATCAGGAAGTAGGGGTCCCCAGAAATAATGCAGACTTAAGCTCAGTGGATATCACTCAATAGCTTGTGTGGTCATTGCTATAATTAAGGCAGAAATAAATGTGATGATAATTTCATGAAGGACTTGCACAACTCATGTTGGGGAGTGAAGGGAAAACTGCAGTAAGAAGTAGTCTATAAATATTTAATTTCTTTGTCAAATGAGTTTCCACAACATATGCCTTATTACGCAAAATCATTCCAAATGTAATTCGGAATAAAATTTCAATTTTAGATAAGAATTTCCAATAATGGAAATGAAGCAAACACACACCAGAAATATGGATCTTTAGTACTCAAACTCAACAATCACAACATAATATGTTCAAAGAGGCAAGCTGACAATTCAGGACAAGATTCTACTAACACATACTGGGTACATGCTAATTCCTAAGCCCCATGTTAGCTACGGTATATATGATGTATTCTCTGAATTAACCTTTACCTTAATTCTAACAGGAATTATTGTTTCCATTTTACAGAAGGTAAAATTGAAGCTAAGAGTAATGAATGAACTTGCCCTGGGCCACACAGGCTCTAAGTGTTAGAGCTAGTATTCACAGATTTTCATGTGCTTTGCTTTCTGCTTTGTCTACATAACACTATAATCATATTAGAATTTTTAAAATATCCATTTATTTTAATTTTTATAACCAATTAAAATATGTTAAAAATAAAGATGTAGTCCTGTCTTGCAAATGCCTTTCTGAAGTATATTGACCCAGAATGGATGCAGAGGTAGCAAACTACATATTATATGACCATTTTTTAGAAGTCAGCATTTAGAAATGATATTAACACATAAAATGTTTAAATGGGCTGTAAGATATCACAGAGCATAAAGTGGGAAAACAGTATCAAAATTGTTGTTGCCAGAAAAATTAACAACTCATCACAAATACTTTCAGAAACAGTATTTGTAATTGGTAATCAGATGAATTGCTAACCTCATTTGCTCTCAAAAGTCTAGCAATTTTGGGGGGAACTGTACTGAAGGTGGTTAATTAACAGACTAAAGTACCTAGCACATATATTTTTATACCTAGCAGCATATGGTAAAAACTAGTCACTAATTAAGAGCAGGCAAAACATGGTCCATAATTGTAGTCAAAAGCGATCTTTGCAAAACATACTTAAGGGTGTGCCACCTACCTGGGGTTGTGTCTTCTGGGATGTCAAAAGAGTACACAGGTCTGGAGAACTTGGGCGTGTGGTCATTCACATCACTGACAGTGATATTAATTCTCATATCTGAGGATTGAAGACCATCATCTGCCCGAACCAGCAAAGAATATTTGGAACGGCGTTCCCTGTCCAACCGCTTGGTTGCTATCAGATCTCCAGATTCAGGGTCAATGCGGAAACTGTCATCAGCTCCACTAATGATAGTGTATGTGACCAGAGCATTTGCACCCTGAGGAAAAGACCCGCATCTCAGTTGTTAGAAGTACAACAGTAAAGGGCACCATTTCTTATGTTGAGTATGTATTCGACAAAGTGAGGCTTTTGGCTTTATTTGATAAGATACTAAAAGATTTCAAAAGATAACAAACCAAAGTAGTATATTACATCATCTTTCACCATTCATCCATTAAATAACACAGAAAATCTCAGCCATCAGTATTAGCTATATATATTTTTTAACTCATAAAATGTACACATAGAAAGGAGTCAAGTTGTCGCTACAGAAAATACAAATGACACTACTACTATTAACCGCATAACCAGAGGATTTGCTGAAGGATGGCTCTGTGCCAGGCACTGTGACAGCACTATGTATGCATCCTCTCACTTCAGTTCACAACTTCATGAGGTGCCATTTCACAAATGAAGACACTGGGTTCCGAGATGCTGGTTAACTTACACATAGTCACACTGCAAGTGTTAGTGTGGATTTCAAACCCAAGTCTGCCTGACTCTGAGCTCATGGTCCTTCTGATTCAGCATGAGAAGGTAATTAAATGAGACAAGTGCTAAGTGGAGGAGGCTTGCCATAGACACTGTAAGAACCAAGAAGAGAGATGGATTATTTTGAGTTGATTTCTTTAGGGAAGATAATAAACGAGAGTATATATGGAGCTGAATTGGGGCTTGTAGAATTTTTTTTTTTTTTAAGCAAGGACTAAGGAAACATTTCAGTTTAAGCAAAAATGCAGAGGGAAGGAGAATGGCATGTCTGGATTACTCATTGTTAAACAGTTTGTTAGAGTGGAGAGTTTAAATGAAGAATAGAAGAAGAAGGTCAAACTAACATGTTAGGTTATGGGTATATTTTTGAGAATCTCAACTGCAACACAAACTGCCTTGAATTTTATGGCCAAGAAAATACTAATCTTGTTTTAATTGGAAGCAATCTCTCAAGGTTCTTGATATTGTAGGAAGAACTAGAGTGGGGAGAGGCCGGAGAAGGCAAAGAGTGAGTAGAGTTTGGCCCCAAGAGGCTGGGGCTTCAGTTCCTCAAGGTGAAACTTTCTACAATCTGTGTTCTTTGTAGGTTCCAAGTCCATGTTCTGTAAAATGAAAGCAGGGGTGATTTCTTATGTACTCTTAGATCTTTGAGTGGTGGCCCTCAAAACTTTGAAGTCTAAACTAGAAAGTTGGCAGAGGACACAGAAAGGTTGAGAAAAACAGAGTATTCTTCACGTGTTTAAGTGCCCAACGCTGTTTAAGCACATCACTTCATAGGCACTAATTGAGGTTAAAGGGAAGGCTTCAAGAAAGAGTAGATCTCAGCAAAGTGAAAAAAAAAAAAAAGAAAGAGAAAAAAAGAAATTTAGAAGAATTTAAAGTAAAGGGGTGACTGGGTGGCTCAGTCATTAAGTGTCGGCCTTCGGCTCGGGTCATGGTCCCAGGGTCCTGGGATCGAGCCCCGTATTGGGCTCCCTGTTGGGCGGGAAGCCTGCTTCTCCCTCCCCCACTCACCCTGTTTGTGTTCCCTCTCTCGCTGTGTCTCTCTGTCAAATAAATAAATTAAAAATCTTAAAAAAAAAAAAAAAAAGAATTTAAAGTAAAGAACCCATCTGGATTTGATGATGGAGAATGCTAACCTCATAGTATTTTTAAAATACATTATATGTATTTTATTTTAAAATATATTATATATTAAATATATTATAAACATGACAGTCCAATGTTGAAATTACAAGCAGTTTGATTTAGATATTTCTTAATTATGTATATTATAATTAAAATATTGAGTTAAATATTATACACTGTACTGGTTGAGATCTGATGCTTTGGGGGTTGAATCTGCTCCGCCACTTGTTAATTGTGTGTCCTTGGGCCTTATACTTAGCCTCTATGAGCTGATGTTTCTTTATCAGTGCAATCAGGACAATAACATTACCTGCCACACTGGGCCATTGTGAAGACTGAATGAGTTCATACATGTAAAAAACCTAGAATGATCCTTCAGAAAGTATATGACAATGTTAGCTGTTATTTTTATTTCTGTTTTTATGTAATGGGTTAAGTGCATTTGAGGATAGATTCCTGTAAATGAATACTTTAAATAAAAATACAACTGAGTTGCTATATATCCCAGGAAAAGTATGTTTTCTGATTTCCTATTGTATGTAATTGTTGCATTTTGACACTGAGGTATAATTAGTGTTGGAATCATTGACTTCCAAAAAGTCCTTTTTGATTTAAATATACTTACATAAAATAAGCATGCTCTTTACGATTATTAACCTCTAGAAATTTACTTATCAAAATATCCAGGCTAAGAACTCTCAAGAAAGATATTGGGAAGAACATAAATTTAGGATGTGTAGGACTATAAGGCTGGTATGCCAGGAGATTATGGCACCCACAGTTTCCATTCTTTCCTTCACAGATTAGATATGTTTCATCCTTCATGGTCAAACGTATAAGGGCATGATTTCTAACAGTCAAAGGCAAAAATACTCTTTCAAAATACATGTTTAGTGGCATTTGCTACATTTTTGTACTGCATTCTCCAAGCCAATCTCACAATTTAGTAAAGTCAATGCCTCAAAGCACCTTTTAATTTAGTAATGGAATAGCTGAGCTTAACACAATACCACATGTATCTTGTATATTCAGGTGTACATGGGGTAGCTAATATATTTATTGTAATGGAATGGTTTAACAAAAACATTCAATAAGAATTTTAGACTTTTAATCTGACTACATTCTGTACTATTTATTCTGTTTCACTAAGTTCCATTAGTCTAGTAAAGCAGTCCAGGTATAAAAACAGCTACATTCAATTTTGACCTATTAAAAATGGCAATTATTTGGAAATTAGGGGAAGGCAAAGAAACAAAAACATATTGAAAGCTATTACACAAGTGGTTTGAAATTTAGAGATGTCCTGTCCACAAAATAACTGTCATAATTAATGCTCCTAAGTTATGATAATTCTTCTGAACAGAAGCAAAAGCATCAAATTATGTTGATAAAACAGTTTTTTATATTCAAAATCAGCTGATGCAGTGAATTAATAGTTTTGGTGAATGTCTGAAAATGTCTGGCCAAGAGTAATGATTTAATTAGGTCTTTTGAAAAGTCTATTTATTTAATATCCAAAATATGCAGTATCAGCAATACCACGAGAAACAAATATCGTATTTCAGCAGCAGTGTGGTGGAAATAATGCTGGTTAAAAATATTCTACTCTCCTGAGGAACCACAGAGACAAAAGCACATGGAAGGAATTCTAAAAGTAAATAGCTATAAATTGCAAATGCATTTTATAACCTTAAGTAGTATTTTCAAAAACAAGTATGGTACCATGAAACAAAGCTTGAGTATCCTGGCCCATTACAAGCATAATAATTCTGTTTATAAAAGGAAACAAGAGACTGACAAAGTCATGTGCTTCTGAAAGATGTGTATCTTGATCCAACATATGTTTCAAATGATATTTAAATTAAGTTCAACATGTACATGTTTCTTCCTAAAACCAATTCCTTTACCCAGGCATTATTTTCCAGTGCCTTACTAGAATTTCTCTAACATACTAATATTTTTATGTTTGATTTAGCAATTAAAGAAAAATGAATAATAATAAAGAATGTATTGATGTATAGTTTGCTAATGACCTACATATTTATTAGTATTTTAAATAATTCTATTAATCTTTTAAAACCAGTTCACTGGATAGTTGTGGGAAAATTTAACGCTAACTACAAAGTAAAAGAAAACCCTTTCATTCAATACTGAGTCTTATTCAAACTAGATGAAGAAAGAAAACAGCCATGACTTAGTAAGAGAGAAAACATTTCAAATGTGTGTGTGTGTGTATATATATATATATATATTTCAAATTCAAATAAGAGGGGCACCTGGGTGGCTCAGTCCGTTAAGCATCCGCCTCTTGATTTTGACTCAGGTCATGATCTCAGGGTCGTGAGATCAAGCCCTACATTGGTTCTGGGCTGGACATGGAGTCTGCTTGAGATTCTCTCCCCCTCCTCTTGCCCCTCCCCCAGTTCTCTCTCTTAAAAAAAAAATCAACTAAGAGGTAAAAAGTTGAGGATAGAGTAGAAAATAGGATGAAGGTTTATCTAAAAGCATTAATATTAATTCATTGCAAGCTACTCAAAAAAGGAAACAGCTAATGATTCTGAAGGCCATAGAAAGCTGAGGTATCCATTCTATTGGGCATAAGGCCAGAGAAATGTTGATTCCTCACATCATGAGTTGAAATAGTGATCATTTAAAAGCTACTAAAATTTTTAAGAGAAAATGTATTCAAGAAGGACAGCAACCTCATGAGCTTAATCTTTAAAAAATCATAGTTCAAAAGCAGTTTTACAAAAAAGTCCTCCTTTCTTTTAAAATTGTAGGTAAACCTACTTCCTCCCTCCCATCCTCTCCTGCCTTTCCCTTCCCCCACCAACAGAACTGATCACAAAGTACTTGGTGATTTTTATGCCTTCAGGCAGTCACACTTTGCACAAATTGTCAGCATCCCTACCTCCCCCTGAATTTCAAACAACCCTTCCTCCATTTCTCTGGTCTATTTCTTCTGCACGACATTACACTTTCCTGCCCTTTAACTCCACACCTTGTCTCACCCCAGATGCACTTCTTGCATATCCTAGATATAATCATCTTACATTTCAGTAGGTTTTATTTTTAAAGCATTTTTTTTATTATTTATTCATTTGAGACAGAGAGATACAGAGCAAGAGAGAGAGAGAGAGCAGGAGCAGTGGGGAGAGGCCTAGGAAGGAGAAACAGACTCCCAGCTGAGCAAGGAGCCCGATGCGGGGCTTGATCCCAGGACCTGGAGATCATGACCCGAGCCGAAGGCAGACGCTTAACTATCTGAGCCACCCAGGCACCCCTCAGTAGTTTTTCATACTAGGATGTCTAAGTGATAACAACTGCATGGTTACTTACACTTCTTTTAAAAGTTAAAAAATGAAGCTCAATAGAAATAAAACAAAGTACACTAAAACAATGTTGATATAAACACCTAGACACATAAATATCTTCCCAGCTTTCCTCAGATCTCATTGTAAATATAAATATATCTCAAAAGATAAACTTGAAGGCAATGCAATTATGTGCACACATACACACAAACACACACAAAAAAGTTAGATGGAGAAACTTAAATATGCAGGCAGCACTGTATTTGTAGAAACCCTTATTTGTCATAACTTGAGAAAAATAGAGAGGGATATAAAATTATAACAGTATCAACATCATAGCATCTCTTTCAAATAATCAGTTCTTAAAAGAATAGTATATTCCATTAGGATATATATTTATTATAATTAACATGATTATTGCTTCACTCTTTGAATAAACCACTTAAAAAGGAGGTTTCTTTGTCCTAGTCCTACAGAAAGTATAGCCAATGAGAGTCACTACAGTTACATGTCTTTAATGTGAATCGTCTTGTACCAATTGCATGGGTTCCTTTTTTTTTTTTTTTAACTGTTTTCCTTTTTTTTTTTAACTCTTCACATTTTTTTTTTGTTTTTTCTTTTTTGGTTTTTATTTAAATTCCAGTTAGTTAACATACAGTGTAGTGTTAGTATCAGGTGTACAATTTAGTGATTCAACACTTCTATGCAACACCCAGTGCTCATCACAAGTGCCCTCCTTAATCTCCATCACCTATTTCACCATCCCACTCACCGCCTCCCCTCTGGTAACTATCAGCTTGTTCTCTATAGTTAAGAGTTGTTTCTTGGTTTTTCTTTCTCTTTCTTTCCCCTATGATCATTTGTTTTGGTCCTTAAATTCCACATATGCGTGAAATCATATATTATTTGTCTTTCTCTGACTGACTTATTTTGCTTAGCATAATACTCTCTAGCTCTACCCATGTCATTACAAATAGCAAGACTTCATTTTTTTTATGTCTGAGTAATATATTATTATATATATATATATTCCTATATATAGTAAACCACAACTTCTTTATCCATTCTTCAGTCAATGGAGATTTGGGCTCTTTCCATAGTTTGGCTATTGTTGATAATGCTGCTATAAATATTGGGATGCATGTCTCCCTTCAAATTAGTATTTTTTTATTCTTTTGGTAAATACCTAGCAGTGCAATTGCTGGATCATAGGTTTACTACTTTTCTAAATGAGAGTTAATCAAAGTTTGTGAATTGAGCTATCCAAATATATATTATCAGTGATGAGCTTTAAGAAAATGAAGTATTTCCTAAATAATAGCTGATGACATCTCTTATCAATAATAATATAAGTAGTCACATTACTTTTAATAGTAGCTAGAATTTGGAAAAAAATTTTTCTCAATTGTTAAAAAAGAGATAGTAGGCCCAAAATGGAGTCCCTTGTGCTAAGCCCCATGTCAACAAACCAAGACTTAATACTGAATTTAATTGCAGTTTGAACTCTAGGAATGTAACTTTTAACCAGTCAGCATGGAATTATTTTGTCAGTACTAGTTAGGTAATCTACTCAATAGACCCTTTCTGTTCTCCTTAGGAAGGTGACCTTGTCTAAAAAAATACATTTTGATAATAATTTCATTTTCCAACCCCTTTTAGCCTTTAAAAACCATTTCTTTTCTACAGATTGGCAGAGCTCCTTTCTATCGTTAAATGGGATGCTGCCTGATTCATGAGTTGTTGAATAAAGCCAATTTGTAAATTTACTCAGTTTAATTTGTGTTGTGTAACAGATCTGGTGGCAGTGGCAAGTCTAAAAAAGACTTTCAATAGCTTCAGGGACAAGAAACACAGGTTCAGGACCCTAGGAACTCCTTTGAGTTCACTGTCTTTCTAGCTATTTCTGAGGATGTTGGGTAAGTTACTCTTGGTTTTGAGCACTGCTCTCTTTGTGTTGAGCTCCCAACCTAATTGGCCTTCCATTCCAAGACTTAGTGAGTCAGCTTGAGCTAGGCAGATGCTTCTATCCAAAACCTTAGTCCCCAGCTCTTGATTTAGTCTGCAATCCCCCAGTAGACTGGAATCCCTTTCCCCACCTACAATCTGCAGTGTCCACTTACTGGAGTTTTCTGGTTTAGTCTTTTCCCCAGTTCCAGTCCACAGTCCCCATTTGCTGGAGTCTGTTGCTTTAATCTACACTGGAAAATGCTGGTGTTGCACACAGCCTTCTCTTGGCCAGTCTGCAATAACATCTTCTGGTTACAGCTGGCATGTTAAGAGGCACATGTTTGTCTTGTTTTATGTAGATAAAGGCTATTGCTAACAGGGGTCTCAGAGGCCAAAAAGCTGCAAAAATTGGTGGGCATTGGTCAAGCACTTAAAAGCTATTATGATGCTTACCACCTAAATCAAAGACTCTTGCAATAGAATAAGTTCGTCATGGAATGAGTGAAATTGACACTAGGTCTCCTGCCAATCTCAAGCAAATTTCCAGGCAGTGAGGTACCCTGTGAAACACTGTACAATCACCAACCCAGAAGCACATCCCTTTTAGGTATTAGCTTGGTTCTGAGAGACCCAAAGGCTTATCTGAAAAAAGTAATTATAATAAAAATGAAATGCTTAAAATCTAAAGAATTTCTGCTACCTTCTTACACACCTGGTTATTTTATGTCTAAGGAAGAGATAAATATTTATAAAAATAGCTAAATCTTCTTAAGCTTGTTTTGTGTCCTGAGAACTTGGTTTGGTATCTCTCAGGTTGGGAGCCCTGGATATGGCTGGGCAGATAAGTGAGTCACACCCAATTAGCAGCTAGATATGGCTGGACAGAAAATGTGGGTTAAACCCCAATTGTGCCTACGGTCCTACCAAACTGCTGCCAGCCCTCAAGTAATTATAACCTAGAATTACAGTGGCCATTATAAGGAACATTCCAATTAGGTAAGATCATTTAAGAAGTGCATTTAAAAGCGAGGACTCCCAAAACAAAGAAACAGAATGGAATACCTATTTTAATTGACATACAAAAACCTCTGAAAGTCTTCAGAATTCCAAAATAGCTTCATTGAAAAATTTGTTTCAAAAGGCTAATGAAAAATTCAAGGTATAAAAGGTACCTAAAAACAAACAAACAAAAAAACGTAAGGCTAATGTAAGTCTTACTGATTCCCTCTATCCTCTATTTGAGTATACATTCTAGTAACCCTCTGTCTGAATTTCCTTTATGTGGCCATAAGCAAAAAAATCTGCCAAGTTAATGACCTTACAGACACCACACATCTACTCTTGAAGGAGGGCCCATTGCTAATGGGGATCTCCCAAAGTTGATGGGACTTTCCCAAATTTGATGGGACTCTGAGGGATTTTCTGGTAAACTGTTGCTATTGTCTTAAACAGCCAAGGGAAAACTAAAGTTAAAAATAATGAAAAACCTAGCCAAATTCTGGTAAATACCAGAGCTACAGATGGGATCCTGAAAAAACTAGTGGAAGCCAGCTAAGAGTGATAATTCTTGCCAGAGTCAGCTCTCCCAGATCTCTGTCTGTAGCACCCAGTAGAAGGAGGAGAACAAAATATCTTATGCATCCTCTTTGGGGACACCTCTTCAGTCCAAGGGGTTATACAATACTGCCAGAAATATTTACTATTTGTCCCAGCTACAACTAAAAAATAGCTCTGTGGTCAGAAATTGGCCAAATTCCAGAGCCTAAAAGAATTTTTTTTAGGCTTTCTCCCCTAAGCTAAAACAAAACTATGAATCCAGAGGGAAAGAAAAACCTTCTAAAGCCCTTGTAAAAGGATTTATGGGTGAATCAACCTATGATGTCATTTAAGTTGCAACCCAATTCTTTGAGGAATTGAGAGCAACTGTCCTTATCTTACAAATCTTTGCAAAACTAAAAATCCAGCTCTAGAGGCAGTTGAAAGTTCATTTACTCTTTTTTACCAATCCCAAAACATTCCTATTTATCTTTAAAAGCTTGTAACTTGCATTCTTCACTGTGCCTTCGAGATCTAAGTGTTAATGTATGAACTTTGGAGAGGTAATTCTTATCAGAAAAAAAAAAGGAAGTAATTTAGAATTTGAGCTAATGGGAAATATTAAGTATATAGAAGTTATAATGTCTCTCTTCTTTTTAAGATTTTATTATTTATTTATTTATTTATTTATTTACTTATTTATTTATTTTAGAAAGAGAGCAAGGGCGAGCAGGTGGAGTAGAGAGGGGGGCAGGGAAGAGCAAGGAGGAAAGCATCTCAAGCTGACTCCCCACAGCACGGAGCCTGACACAGGGCTCAATCTCATGACCCTGAGATCATTACCTGAGCTGAAACCAAGAGTCAGTTGCTAAATCAAATGAGCCATCCAGGTGCCCCAATATCTCTCTTTCTGTATGTTTATGTGAGTGTGTATGTATATATATATGTGTATATATATATATATATATATATATATATATATATGGACACATATATATATATACACACACATATATATATAAATTAATTTTAATAATACCATCTGGTGGTAGTGAATTCTACCACCTCTGCCTCCAGATGGTATTACTAAAATTAATTGGTGAAAGAGCTACATTTAATTGGCTTAAATAAATATGAGCTTATATAAATTTAATATTCACAAAAATTCTCAAAAATATAATGCAAACTAACCCAAATGCTTTTTGGGTTCATGTAATCTGGGAAAATGTTCAATATTAAAATGAATTCAATTAAAACTAATTTGTTATTTTAATTAAAATATACATGTCCTTAGAGTTTTCAACATTGAATATAATGCAGTCATACAATTTTTACTTTACCTAGATTAATCAAATAAGTTTTTGTTATCTCTGTTATAAATTTGTCAGCAATAAAAATAACTTGTCATGATGAAATTTTCATAAGTAATCTAAATGTAATTGTTTAACAAGTAAATAAAATAGATATAAGTAGTATAAAAAGTTTTAGGTAAACTTTTTAGGTTTCCGAAATTTTTTGGTAACCTGAAACTTTAAAGTTTTGCTAGGTTAAGTTATGAGTCAAGTTATAGCCTTTGAATATCCAGATCATTTACAAATAAAATAAAATACTGAAACATGTTATTGAACATAAGCTTATCCACTTTTAGCTTCCTTTTACAGAGAAACTAAAGATAGTTTCATTGGCAAACATGTTTTATGCCATGTTGAGAAATTTTCTTTGAGAAAGTACATGTTTCTAGAAATTATAAAAAAGTTTTTATAAGTCTGCCAATCCACAGAATGCTAATATAAAAGACAGTTCATAATTGCTTACTTCGTAGTTTTCATTAGAAATCAAAGGCTTCTAAGAGTGAAAAATCCTAATATATGTAACTAAAACCACTAAAAATAATGAGGGAAAGGAATTTTATGTGTGATCAACTCTGGCTAAGATCAGAATGAATTTAATTAAGCAAATGAGTTCTAATATCAAAAGTAAGCTGGTATAAAATCAGAATTTGGTGTTCTGTCTGTTAAAAGGACAAAGTCTTCTTGGTCCATTGGTCTGCTCTTCTTGGAGATTATAAAAGGGTTTCCTTACCTTTCAAAGTAATATACCTAAAAAACAAGAATTCCGTGTTTCATCAAAATAATTTCCTGTGTTGTTTTTATCAAGTCTTTGATTACTTAAGCCTAGGACTCTCAATATTAAAAGAATTAAGTTTTACTGAGAACCATGAAGTCTTCTATATTTGCCTATGAAGTCTTTAATTGTCACTTTGGTTAAATAGATAACTGAATATTATTTCATAGTGACCTATGGTCTTAAAGCCTTTTGATATTTTTTGACAACCTTCCTAAAAATCAAATTCTAAACGAAGTTTTTTTGACCTTGATTTAACTTTGGGATTTTCAAGAGGGTCCCTGAAACATCTCAAAAGATTTGGTCTTGGGGCACCTGGGTGGCTCAGTCGTTAAGCGTCTGCCTTCAGCTCAGGTCGTGATCCCAGGGTCCTGGGATCGAGCCCTGCATCGGGCTCCCTGCTCCACGGGAAGCCTGCTTCTCTCTCTCCCACTCCTCCCTCCTTGTGTTCCCTCTCTCGCTGTGTCTCTCTCTGTCAAGTAAATAAAATCTTTAAAAAAAAAAAAAGATTTGGTCTCTCTCCTTATAAAAAGATATTAAGTCATTAAAAGTAATTAAGTTTATTTGATATGTTAAATTATGTGGGAAACATTGTCAAATAAGAAATAATACTAAAGCATTTTTATGTTGTATAGGTATAAGTTATAAGTGTTCCAAAAATAATGTAAAATTCTTGGAAATCTGATATGTCTTGGCATATGTTTTCAGTCATAATTCCAGTTATTATCTTAAAATGATATGTAATATTTTACACATATTTCCTTGTCAATTATAGTGAACTTGCATCAGATTTTTAATCATGGCCATTTTTAAGTCTTTTGTCATTTATAGACAATTTTTTCATTCTGATACTTTGGCAAAAGTGCTTCATCTTCAAGAAGACTCATGGAAAGTACTCCAAAATACAGGTTTCTGATAACTTTAAAACAAAAACAAAACAAAACTGAATGGGGTAAGAATTTTCGGAGCTAATGAAAAAGCTGGATTCAAGTAGAACAAGTATTAATTACATCAGACTAAAGGAACTAAGGAGGATGATTATAATTCTGCATGACTTTTGTTTAAAACATTGCTGGTTTTTAATGTTCGGTTTTATCAGATATAAGAAACATTTTTTTTTCTTTTTGTTTCTTTTTCTCTTTTTGCTATGGCTTATAGAAGATTGGTAAAGTATACTTTTGTGAACAAAGATAAAGCATTTTCTTTTTCTCCCTACCTGATCCCTCCAGAATTCAGAAACTATTTTTTCTGGCAATATAGTTGTTTCATGGCAATATAGTTATTTGCACAAATTAAATGAGAATCTATTTTCCTTTAACAGGACACAATTGGAAATATTGGTTATATTACCAGGGCTTAACTGGAATGTCATATTTGAGAGAGATGTGGGTAGATTCACATATGATCAAACAGTTTTAAGGAACTGAGGTTGACTTTATGGAGCCCAAAAAAAAAAAAAAAAAACCCTTTGGAAAAACTGGCCTGGGACCTTGCTTCTAAGGATACAGCAAAGTTCTTAAAAACCTTTTATGGTCAGTCACTACTTCTGTTGCACTTATGTAAATAATCATAAATAATGCACTTTTATAAATAATGCAAACAAATTCATTTTACTACAATTATCTTTTTAAAATGGTACTGTAGAAAGTAAATTCTAACTGTAGAAAGAAAAATTATGTTTGCACCTTTCTAGATATTAGATTCTAAACTTGTTGTCTTTGAGGTTTTGTTACATACCTATAAATTGGACTAGATCCTGAATTCTAGCTTTCTCAAATATCTGGCTACATCTCACCAAAGTACCATTTCCAACTTTCTCTCACCCTTCTGATTTGGAATTGCTAAGAACAAAGACTTCCCTTCAATCTCCTTGGAAAGGACTGTACCAGGTCCTGCTCACTACTCAGATGGCAGCCAAACTCCAGGGACTTGTGGGTAAACATCTCACAGTTAAAGAAAACTCCACTTGACATCTGGTCTTGTACAAATGCTGGAAACCTCCAAGTCAAATTGACTAGAAAGAGAAGTAGCTGACATCAAGGTAGATAGCTTCTTCCCAAGATGCCAGATCAAGACTTCACACTCTAACTAAACATAAAACCCTCTCTTATCTTTATTTCCTTTACTCTGGCATTGGCCTGGAAAGATAATGCCATCACCAGTATCTCCCACACCATTGCTAAGGGAGGGAGGCTTTGCCTCTCAGACTGCTGGATTTGTCATTAAAACTCTTATCCGTCCATTAACAGTGCCACCTTATCAAGAATGGTTTATACCCCTACAGGGTTTGTTTTTTGTTTTTTCCTGTGGTGGTTATCATTCTCCTTGGACCCATGAATGCCTAAATAGCTGGTGCATAGTCAGGCAATGCCTCTTAGGTTATCTAACTGTGTCCCTAACTTCCCACAAACAAAGACACCTCACTGGTCGACTCCCCTAGATTTACATTGTTGAGTTAGAAAGGAATTACCAGAAGGAATTAATGATTTAGGATTCACTTCCTTTGGCAGGGCCTTACTTCTCTGGTTGGGAGTAAATGTAAATGAGGCTATGATTAGAAGCCTCTCCTTAACTCTTGAAAGTACTGCACAATCTGCAAAAACAATAGCCACCCAACA
Source organism: Neomonachus schauinslandi (assembly GCF_002201575.2). NCBI lineage: Eukaryota > Metazoa > Chordata > Mammalia > Carnivora > Phocidae > Neomonachus > Neomonachus schauinslandi. The sequence goes on from NC_058404.1 coordinate 98,442,014, forward strand.
AAAATCCTTAGACTCACTAGACAAAGTTGGTCCCTTGAATATTTTTTAGCTGAGTGATAAGGTATCTGTGCTGTGGCCAACATCATCCGCTGCACCTGGATTAACACTTTTGTGGAAATTGAAACTCAGTTTAATAAGATCACTGAGCAAGCCACTTAGCTTAAAAAGGTGACTCCTTCAGCAGGGTCTTTCTTTGATTTACCTAATTTTGATTGATTTGGTTTGGGGGACCAGGCTAAAAAGTACATTCCAAACGTTGGGAATTATCCTGCTTATAATGATCATAGTAATCTCCCTGGAACATTGTATTCTCTGAAAGGTTTTAAATGCATGTTTGCTGCTGCTAGTCACCAAGCAAATGATCTCTCTAAGACTGGAACATCAGAAAAGAAATGAAGAGAATGACCAGCTTAAAAACTGTAAACCTGAAGTTGTGGGCTATGAATATCACAGAGATTAAGCAAAAAAAAAAAAAAAAAAAAAAAAAAAGTCATGACCTATGAATGCCACACAGAAGATTGGCAAAAGCTGTACGAATGACTGAGTGGTAGCTGTGAGTGGTGCTAATGCCTTAAATATGTATTATATTTCACAGTTAAACTGAGAGTCCAATCAAAAGGGAGGAATTGGTAAAAAGGAGACAGAAATCCCCAAATGGAGTCACTTATGCTAAATCTCATGTCAACTAACCAAGATGTAATTCTTATTTAATTGCAATTTCAACACCCCCACCCCTCCAGAAATGTAACCTTTAACCAGTCAACATGGAATTACCTGGTCAGCACTAGTGAGATAATCCACCCTGTTCCCCTTAGGAAGGTGACCTTGCCTGAAAGAATGCATTCTTTGCTAATAAATTCCTTTTCCCATCCCCTTTTAGCCTTTAAAAAAATTTCCATTTCTAGAGCTTGGCGGAGCTCCTTTCTTATTGCTAGATGAGATGCTGCCTGATTCATGAATCATCAAATAAAGCCAATTTAATTTTTAGTTTTACTTAGCTGGGTTTTTGTTGTTTTACACTTTATAAAATTGAGTCGAAGATACTAAACTTAAAACTCCAAAATTTTTAATAGAAAACTATAAGTATCTAAATATCTATGCTTTATTTTGTTTACTTTTCCTTAGATTTTGTCAAAATTTAATTAAGTCTTTACATTTATGTGTTAGCTATTAGCTGTTAAAATTCACCTGTTTTTTTTATTTATTTACCTTTTAAAGTTAAAGAAATAAATTCATGAAGATCTTACTCAAAGACCAAAAGTTTTCAGATGCTTCTGAAATTTAATTGAGGGCAAAAAAATTAAATCCTCTGATGTGTGTTGGGCTTAGTAGCTTAAGGTGAAAGGAGATACTGGTGTCAGGGAAAGTTATCCCTCTTTCCATAATTCCTTAACATTAATTAATTCCTTTACCTAGCAAGTAGGAGAAAAGAGGCAATGGGCTTTTTTCACAGGAAAAATATAAATTACAAATTATATAAGTTGTTAGTCATTTAGAGCACTGTGATTAAATAGCTAAATTTGAAATATAAATAGAGAAATCTAAATTGTGCCCCCAAATTTTACATTCACCACTAGACAAGAAATTTGTTTCCTTTTTTTAAGATGTACTTATTTATTTGAGGGGGGGGGGGGGGTGAGGAGAAGCAGAGGACAAGGGAGAGAGAATCTCAAGCAGACTCTGCACTGAGCATGGACCCCAATGTGGGGCTTGATCTCACAACCCTAAGATCATGACCTGGGCCAAAACCGAGTCAGAAGCCAATGATAAAGGCATAAAAAATATGGTTATATCTGTAGATATTTTTTAATTATTTGAGAAATTAAACTAATTTGACTAAGAAATCTAAAATGCAACCAGCAATTAACTGAACAGTGAATTGCTGATCAAAGGAAAATTACCTCTTGATAGTCTCTATCTTAGCCTTCTTATATCACATTTCAACAATTGACATTCTTTGGAAAAGAGCATTCAATGCTTAACCTTAATTATTGGGTACTAAAAGTGGTCAACATACAGTAGAAATTTGATAGATCACTGGAATATTAGGTTTCAAAACAAATTCAGGCTCTGAGTTACCTCATCAGCATCCATCGCTGTCAGTTGCATAATCTTAGAGCCATCTCCAATGTTCTCCTCCACGGTAAGATCCAGCATGTCTGTTGGAAATACTGGTGGATTGTCATTGATATCCTGAAGTGTTATTTCAACCTACAAGGAGAGAAAGAAACAACACATGAATGCCCCACATGCCTTCAAGGTACCAGTGAAAACGTATACCAGGAGCCCACTGGTTAACTAGACCTTCAAAAAAGAATCAGAACCTTTATATAACATCCAAATAACAGGAAATATCCTAAAGAAAGCTGTGAAATCTTTATAAAAAATATAAAAATTCAAGTAAAAATCATTTGATTTGTTGATGGTAACTGAGTTTACAGGGTTGCCTTGGAGTTTATACAAGAAAAGGAGCACAGATCAACTGTTGATTTAATCCCCAGATTTGTGCACCACTGCAGAACTGCCCAGACTTAGGACCCTGTGCCATTCAACCATGAAATGTCAGCCGACACACAAATGAGGGGGTGTAGAATTTCTTCCTGAAATGTTTACATATTAGCAACGTCTGGGAGAAATAAAGAAGTTCACATTTCGTTTGAAGAAACGCTCAGCATTTTCCCCTTTAACATCAACTCCCAACCCAAGGGGGAAAATACACGCATCTTTTTTTTCTATTTCCCCTCCTATCAGCGCTTCTTATTGTGACTACAGCAAAGCAATCATTCCTTTCAAAGGTACTGTTTATGTAGATTGCAAATATTAACAACTTTGTTTGAAAGATTAGTCAGAGTTGTTTGTTTCTCTGCCTAAGAAAAACTGTTTAGAAGGAAGGGTTCGTGAAGTCTAAATAAGAACTTCAAACCGTGTGTTTTCTCTTTTGAGCTAGGTGCTAAAAGCTGTATATCTGATAAGAAAAGGGAAGACAGCTGCTAATAAAACTATAAGTTTCCCCAGTTGGGTCACAAAATTAAGTCATGGAGAAAAGTCCATCCAGCCATTTAGCTAGGATATAACCAAGACATTTTTCTCGTGAGATGAAATGTCATATTTTATAGTTAAACTATAAAAACTCCATCAGATCTAAGAGCAATGCAGACGAATATGAGGAAAGAGAAGAGAAGAGAGCAAAAGAATTCTGATTTCTTCTTTTCCGGAAGGAGGTGGAGATGGGGTAGAGGGGGAAGCAAGAGGTAGGACTGTCATTATTCTCTGACAGGGAATGAATGAGAACGATAGCAGAGCTAGACTAATAAATAGATGAGCAAATGATAAAAAGAAAAACTCAGAAACCAATATATAAAATTAAGTACTAAAGAATTATGATACCTCTAATTCCACCTTTTAATAGGAGAGGTTTAATCACAGCAAATGGCTCAAATTAGTCCAGACAGGCAGTGTCAAGCAGTTGGTAATGTTCCACCTCTAGTTTGGGCTCACATCATTCTCTAAGTCACTTCCTTTAAGAAAAGGTCCACAGTATCTCCAACGCAACCAATGTCCAACTGCCTTGTCTGGTTGTAAATAACGTGGGTTATTTCAAATTAGAAAAACTGAAATTCAGGTTCTGGCTCCCCGACTTATTAGCTGGGTAAACTTGAGCACTTCATTTATCTTGGCCTTAGTCTCCTCATCTTAAAATCGAGATAATACTATGTGTCTTAGAGCATTTTCTGAAGACTAGACTTTGATGATGCCAGCAAAATGCTTAGCCCAGAGGGAAGTGTTTGATAAAACGTTAATCTTGGGTTTGAATTTGTGAGCACAGACCTAGGAGTTCCTTAGAGCTAGAGAGAGACTTTGAGAAAATGATTTAATAAATCAGAATTCCAGGTCCTGGGCACCTGGGTGGCTCAGATGGTTAAGCGTCTGCCTTCGGCTCAGGTCATGATCCCAGGGTCCTGGGATCGAGTCCCACCTCGGGCTCCCTGCTCCTTGGGAGCCTGCTTCTCCCTCTGCCTCTCTCTCTCTGTCTCTCATGAATAAATAAATAAAATCTTTTAAAAAAAAAGAATTCCAGGTCCTACAACCCAAAGTCAAAATTATAATTTATTGTTCATCTCTGGAACATATTGAATATATATGAAGTTTTCATGTAGGAAGAGTTTTGACATACATAAATACACATGTATGTATTTCAAAAGCCTGAAAAATATGGATTTAAGAATCAATGAACAGATGGTCATCCAAAAATATAATCATTAATGTTCTTTAGAAATTAATAATTATCTTCATATTATATATGTCTGAACTTTCATATATGTGTGCACAGTCCTTAAAATACAGTAGAAAAATAAATGAAGAATAAGAGATAACTGATAGAAATACCTCATAACTCAACTCTGACATTTTAGCTTAATAGATTTTTTTTTTCAATTCTAAATTATCTTTCATCTCTAATTTTATGACTTGGTCCAACTGGAAACTAACATGCCAACCTTGTGTGTGTGTGTGGGAGAGAGAGAGAGAAAGAGAGAAAGATATTTTCTAAGTGTATTTGTGAATGTGAATATAGGAGTGTGTGTATTTGTCTAAGTGTATATGGGTGTGTATGCATGTGTGTGTTTAAGGAAGAACACTAAATTGAGAATAAGGATAATCCATATTGGCACCAATTAAATATGACATCAAAGATGCATCAGGGAAGAGTACCATGCACTAGAAACATGCTGGGTATTCCAGAAAGCTACCTCATTATAAATGGTGAGTTCATGAATTGAACAAATCCCTTCTATATTTTAATAGTTATAGCAAAATAATTAATATACATGCTAGACATAGTTTTAGGTTATATGTGTGTGTGTACATACATATATATACATACACACACACATTTTAAAAAGTCCTCAAAAGAGCCCTATGAGGAAAAACTATTATTTTCCCATTAGAGAAACTAGTTATCAAAGGTAAAGAGGTTAAGTAATTGGTCAATGACACAGAGCTAGAAAATAAGTTTTCTCTACTGCCATGCAAACCTGTCTCTCTCATGTGTAGGTGTGTATGTTCAATAAACACAATGAATCATATTTGAAAAGTATGTCACAACTATATGTACATATTATTTCTGTCTGGAAACTGAATCACTCACATATGAACTAACTAGCCATATAATGTTGGGTCAGTCAATAAATCTTTCTCTGTCAAAACTTAAGAAAAAAAAAAATTGGGACGCCTGGGTGGCTCGGTCAGTTAAGTGTCTGCCTTCTGCTCAGGTCATGATCCCTCGGTGCCGGGATCGAGTACCACATGGGGCTCCTTGCTCCGCGGGGAGCCTGCTTCTCCCTCTGCCTGCCGCTCCCCCTGTTTGTGCTCTCTCTGATAAATAAATGAATAAATAAATAAATAAATAAATAAATAAATAAATAAATAAAATCTTTAAAAAAAGAATTTAAGAAAAAATAAAGACTGTTCTATTGATCCCTAGATACAGCTCTAGAAGTCTTTGATCGTGTATGCTCTATGATATTTTGACCAACTTCATCATTTCAGGTGTAGAAAGAGCTTTCCTATTTTATTTTATTTTATTTTATTTTATTTTATTTTATTTTATTTTATTTTATTT
>NC_058404.1:98447643-98505798 GCF_002201575.2 Neomonachus schauinslandi
TTTATTTTATTTTATTTTATTTTATTTTATTTTATTTTATTTTATTTATTTTAAGATTTTATTTATTTGAGAGAGAGAGTGAGAAAGAGCATTAGCTGGGGGAGAGGCAAAAGGAGAGGGAGTGGCAGACTCCCCGCTGAGCAGGGAGCCTGATGCGGGGCTCGATCCCAGGACCCTGGGATCATGACCTGAGCTGAAGGCAGATGCTTAACCAACTGAGACACCCAGGTGCCCCTGACCTTTCCTATTTTATTAGAAAGAATAAATTTAGTTTAATATTAATGAGTCCAAAACTAAACATTTATGAATGTATCTATAGTCAACGAATTATAAAAACAGATCTAGAACATTGCATCTGATATATGCAAAGGTTATTTTTTTGGATACCACATGCCATTCATTTAATAAGTCAGGCTATCCTTTTTCCTAAAATCAGTGTCAGCTTACCAATTAAAAAGTTAAGAACTTCCTATTCCTTTCTTGGGGGGGCAGAAATCTGGATATTTCTCTTAATTGCCCAGTATATCTTTTGTATTCCACAATTCCTCAGATACCCCTAAAAAGTTTTTAGCATGGTTTTTCTCAGTTCTCCCAATAGCTTGGGGTAATGAATTATATAGAAAAGAAGATATGAACTCCTTAGCACAGGTAGGTGTCATCCTGCAATCCCTTCACTTCTCCTCATCCCCTGTGCCATGTTTCTACCTACCAAGAATTTCAGGACTACAGATCCTGTTTGTGATGAGGTTGTCACTGATTTCAGTATTTATTCATTCAATATTTTAGAATCTATCACACAACAGGCATATGTTAGTCACTAAAAATACAGAAGAAAATAAGACAGTTCACATCCCTTGCAGGAAAGAAGTGGAGTTTGATAATAGAAATATTGACATCTCAATCCCAAAAAGTTTATCTCCCACACCATGGATAGTTCTCTGAATTGCCTTATCTCTTGCCCTTGCCAGCTACCACCCTCCTGATGACTCCAGACCCTAACCTGTGCTTGGCTCACTCTTGGATCTGCCACTACCCTAAAAGCCTTATTCCATTACAATGCCTTCTCTGGACTAAGATTTGATATGAATTGTTTGAAATGTTATCATATAAAACACAGGAATCAAACATTAAAAGTTTAGAAAAGGTATCTGGAAACATGAATTAAGAGTTTGTAATTTTTAAAGACTTCTTTCTATGCAAACAAGATCACTTTCATAATACAGACAATGGCTATTAGTAGTTTATTTTAAAATTCCAAGATTTTAAAATAGTCTACGATATTGTTCCTAAGCTAAAAAAAGTATATGTAGAAAAATACACTCCATTCTCTAAAAATACAAACCAAAACTACTGAACAGCTAATCTTTTAGTGCTAACATTGTTACTTCAGGGTTTTACATTATCTTTACAGTTGTTTAGACCTGAAATAAAATAATTGTTTTTAAATATTCATTTTGCAAAATTAAAATAAAATAAAATAATCATTTTGCAAATTAAAATAAATAAAATCACATTTTGAACTCAGAAACTTCCCTTCACAAGTGGCTGTATTTAAAATCAAAATAAAACAGAAACTGCCAACAGCTTCCATAATTTAAATCCAGGGGGCATTTTCAAGGTATCTATTCTGAAAGTTTGTGAGAATTTACCCTTAAAGATTAAAGAAACATTACACCATGAAGATAAGGCACTTGCATATTTTATCCCTGCCTATCAAATGTTGACCTTTGTGCTTAGATAGCTGGCCTTCAGAAACATATGTGGTTTCACCTGCTACAATTACAAGGGCAGTTGGTAACTTTGTGGTTGACTTATTCATAACAAAACATCAGCTGCAGCTAATGGTTGAGCCATAGGTATTGTCCACTGCCACCACCTCTGTCACCATTTAAAGACTTTTAGAATAATGACTTTCTTTGCTGAGACACCTGATCCTAGTCAGTGAAACCTGGTAAATGAATGATTATATTTAGAAACAAAAACATGACTGAGATTAAGGGGGCTAATGACCAATTAATTTAAAAACAGGCTGTCTTTTGGTAGTTTGATAAAGGTAAAAGTTAAAAAAAAAATACGGTTTTAAGTATTGTCACCAAACTTTTTTATGCTGAAGGAAGAGTCCTTGATATTCAGCCTGCTGAGTAATTAAATAGATATTTAAAAACAAAAAATTTTACTATTTACAAACCGGGTAAATAGTTGTTATGAAATGAGTACAAAGCTTTCATCTTAATTTTTTTCTGTAATATGCAGTCTTACCATTTTATTTTGCAGTGCTTAAGAAGGATATTATATCTTGGGGATTTATTTTTAATTTTTAAGTGAATAAATCAGCATACAACTGCCAGCATACAACTGCATAATCAATAAGTAATCATTAATTAGCAATATCAATTATCATATCATTCATACATGTAGCTATAACTATAAAACATGGCATTTCACTGATTTAAATTGATATTATGAAGATAATATGTTACAGTCAAGGTTAAGGAATTGACTAAAATATCAAGGTCCATTATGAACTGATACCCCAGCTAATAAATCAGTAATTTCATTGTGGTCACTAGATCAACCACAATTAAAAACATATTCTTAAATTCATAACCTTTCCACAGGCTAAATAAAGTGGTCCTTAGTGAATAAGGATGAACACATATCTAAAACATATTTTTTAATTCAAAACCTTCCTACAAACTACGTAAAATGGTTCTTAAGAAATAAGAATGAAAAACAATATATTTTTTTTCCTTTGGGGAAACTGTAGAGTTTATAGTACACTAAAAGTTCAGAAATCCATTTATTTGCAAGTAGATGTATTCAAATTTTAGGAGGAGTTTTAAATACCAAGTTTATCAAGAAAATCAAAATTAAGGCATTGAAATGTCAAGTGATTTATCTAAGAAAAACAATGGTAAGCCTCCTAACTCAAGCGCAGTGATTTTTCCAGAGACCTGTGTGTAGAAAAAGCCAGAGCCAGAGTGCAAGCTGAATATCTTAGACCAAAGCCTCTAATCTGTGCATGAAGACAATGAGCTTTCAAACAAAATATGCATTTGACATCGATAAGAAAATGACTTTGAAGATATTAAGATTTGATTGTCTACTCTACAAATACTATTTTACCTACATTTTTTTTTCATTTTTAAGTTTCTTCATATTTACAATAGGGGAAAATAATCTGTGAAGGTTTGTTTTATCAATGCCACCAAAAACTCAATCATTGAGCAGGAAGGTGGTGGGTATATATTACAAGTAAGGAAACTAGATAAATTCTCTGTAGATATCAATAAAAGTTACTGCTTTTTAAAATGTCTACAAAGAATTTGTTTCTTTTTCTTGAAAGATGCAATCATAAATATTCATTTTCAGAAATGACTAAAATCTAAATGGTGAGATAGACATAATCTACACAAAACTCTAAAATAGTAAAAGATGCATCGAGACCCATACTACTTGATTAGTTGCTTTTTTAGTGGCAAAAATACATTATTGTCTTTTTATTTTTGTGGAACTGACACCTCAAATTAAGTTCCTTAAGTAACTCAAGAACCAATCCAAATCCTATTGATTTCCTAGCTTTGCCTCTCATGCCATCATGTGTAAATTTTATGATATGAAATCCTATTGGATGATAATTCAATAACTTCATACTCAGAATGATAACTTAAAAGAGCTTCAGACAAACATGCATGTTGTGTTCAGAAAATCTCCCACTTGGGAGACTGGAATATAAGATTTAATCAACGCCCATCATGACTTCAGAAACAGCTACACTAAATACCACACAAATCATGAGTAAACCTGAAGTAATAACTAAGCTCATTCAAATGCGCATTACCCTTCATAGGTCATTATGATGTCACTCAAATAGCACTCTACTAAATGATGCCCTGGTTTATACTGTGTAGGTGCTACTGAAATTCACTGGGGGGGAAAAGTCTAATCTTACACTCAAAACAACTTTTATTCATCAGAGTGAAACAAGATGCTGAGACCTCCCACTTCATTTTCTGTATGCAGGCTCAAGTGAGGACTTGAAGTTGAAAGGAAATTAACCAAGCTGAAATCCCCGCTATGATCAGTACAACCATCATGCCGGGCCTGTCACTTCCTTTGACCCTGAAAAGGAAAACTCCACCTTTCCTGCCTGAGAGGAGACTGTGTGCAGAGTAGCAGCTTGCCCTCAGTGCAGTGAGGGGCTCGGTGCTGGGGGACAGCTTGTTATCACCGCATCAGGGTGGTGTGTAAAAAGGAACATTCTGGGACTGGATATGAAATTTGAGACTCGAGCACAATATTCATTAAAGAAAAACATCAGGATAAAAATATCAAAATCATGGCTCAAGTAAATAATCAAATTTATATTTTAAATGTTTGGCAATAGTTTCACATGTTCACTCTTCAATTGAAGCCAACTACTACAGGATTCATTTAATTTAGTGAGATTGACACATTTTACATGCTATATAGGCTTCCAATAACAAAGTTTTATTTAGTAAATTTATGTCAAAGCCTATATATACTAAGATTACATAGCAGAAGTTCTAATTAAATTTCAGCAGAAAGTTTGACATTCTATGTTCGTTTTCTTATCGAACTAACCACATAATTTCACTTGATAGAACACACACACACACACACACACACACACACACATATATACACTCTTTTTCAACATTTCAAGTTGAGAGCTAAATTCAGTCATTAGGAAAGAGAAAATTCAACACGTACTTGTACTATCATTTATGTGTTTAAACTCTTAAGTACTTTCGTTTCTTAGCAATAATAAATAAAAAGCTGTATTGCCATGAAAGGATGGTGCCAGGGTTTGCATAGTTCCTTTAATTTTGTTCTTCATTTCTTTCCCTATTTTGGGTGACCACTGGGAATTGTGCTGCCATGAGTCTGGGCGAAATGTTTCACTACATCCAGAACACTTCATCATGTTGCAGAGCCAAACTCTATTATGGTTTGCAACTGACTCATATTTTAGTTATGAGAAGGCCCTAGCAAAGAACAGTTTACATTTAAAAGTCCTAAATGTCAAGAATGTAATGTTTGGACTATGTAGGTATGCGAGGTCTAACCATATTCTGCGAACAATGTTTTTAGGTGGTTACTTATTTCTAATGTATAACCTACCTAATTCAAGAGTATGTGGTAGCTGTATTAATAGTACACTCTCTCATCCTGATGGTATTTCTGAACTTTTGAAACTGAAATCTTCAAAGAGAAGGGAGAAATCAGACTTTGGAGAAAAGACCTATGATCCCATGCTATGAAAGACAGACAGGGGCTAGGTGGGACCTATTAAGGAAAACCGACAGAGCCACCACCACTGTACGTGTACGTGAACCAGAAACTCTTGCGGACACAGGTCTGTTGCAGGTTCAAACTCTACTGAAAGTTTCAGAGATCACCAGAAAATAAATCTATGTATTTAGGTATAGTTTTTCTTTAGAATGACGAAAAAAAAAAAAAAAAGAAACCTGAACGATTATTGCATTGTACTAGAAGATGAACACTAACATGTTATCTAATATATACTAACTACTATTTTACTCTATTGTTTTACAGAATACACTTTAGTAAAACAAACATGATATAATGATAACATTTGAGGAAATGACACTTAATTTGGGAATTATAATACTCCTCTTTTTGGAATTTTAGGCTAGCAAATATTTTGTCATTTTAAACTTTATACCTCAATTTTAAGTTATGTGTATATTTAGATACCTGTGCATTTATTTCACACAAATTTGTACTTTTTCTATTCCAAATGTTCTGGAATATGAGGAAAGAAGGAAGCATGCACATTTCAGATTCTTTTTAGTTTAATTTTAAAAGCAAAGTAAAAATAAACAGTGAATTTTAAAACAAAACATATTTCTCATATAAGCTACATGTATGTAACTGTGACCAATTATATTTCTCAAACAAAAGCAATTACATTAATCTCTCATCACTAAAACTCTTCTAGCAGTGAGCAGCATATGTTCCCGGGATTTCAATGCATTTCTAACTAGGAAAGAAATCTGTATGAGTAACAGGCAGGCTTGGAGAGTAGCCAGAAATGACAAGAATGGCTAGAAGCACGGACAAGACATAGTTAACTCCATTCTTGAAACAGAATGCTTTCCATAACTCGCTAAATGTGTGGTGACATAATAGAAAGCTAGTTTTGTTGTGCTTTCAATATTGTTCAAATTAGAACCAAATAAGGATTTCTTTTAAGGCAGAGGCAATCATGTGTAACCACTTCAACTTTTCCTGAAATCAATACTGCATAATTTCAGAATTTTAACAGATTCTTAAGGACACCCAAAAGTAAATGCAGAATAAAAGATCAGGTTAAAATATGTGTGGTTGAATATGAAACTTACGGAAATTTTTATACTATTCTTCAAAACAAACACCCTGCAAAAGCATCCTGTAGTACACTTTTCAATAGATGTTAATCTGAATGTGGTAGACATATATCAAAAGGAAAATGTAGTATAAAACAAATAAAAATATTCCATCCTTTTATTTCTTCACTTTTCACTTTTGTTTTTGTCCAGTAGATATGGGATTTTATAAAATATATACTTCTTTTCAGGCTGCTGAAAAAATAGAAAAGTAGTTTGATTTATATTAAAGTTACAAGTTGTGGCCGACTGAATCACTGACCCTGATTCTTCACCCCTCTCTATAAGCAACTTCATAAAATTCACCCCTGATTTTTCAGTCCTCTCTATAAGCAACTTCACAGTTCCTCCCACTAAAAGTGGGCTTTCTCTCTCTACCTCTTGACATTGGACTCATCCATGATGACCAACTGTTTTGGTCAATGGGATATTTACAAATATGACGCAGTGGGGACTTGAAATATGCTTGCTCTCTTGTACCTCTGTCATGGTCACTAGAACAATATGTCCCTGCTAGTCCACTAGTATCAGAAGGAAAACAATGGGGCGCCTGGGTGGCTCAGTCGTTAAGTGTCTGCCTTCGGCTCACGTCATGATCCCAGGGTCCTGGGATCGAGCCCCGCGTCGGGCTCCCTGCTCCGCGGGAAGCCTGCTTCTCCCTCTCCCACTGCCCCTGCTTGTGTTCCCTCTCTCGCTGTGTCTCTCTGTGAAATAAATAAAATCTTTAAAAATAAAAAAAAAAAATTTAAAAAAGAGGGAAAACAGCAAATATTGAGTTGACAAGCTTCAGCTGAGAGACTTGTAGAGTCTGAAGCAGAGCCTCCCAGTTGAGCCCAGCCTAGATCAGCCCGACTGTAGCCTACCTGCAGGTGTACAAGAAAGATGTGTATTCCTGTAGGCCTTTGAGATTTTTGTGGCTTGTTATTATGCAACATTATTGTGTCAACAGTTAACAAATACACAAGTCATGACAATGGATTCATTAATTGACTATTTTACTCAATCTTCATTTGTAAATAACAGATTACTATTTTATTTAAAAGGCAAAAGAAGATAAAAGATTATATATACTAGTATCTGTGATATACCTTATAATGTGTGATAAGTTTTATTGCCATGAATCTATTAATAAATTTTCCTAACCTGTAGAACTTCCCATTCTCATTTCACATGCCATACCCCTATCTTTTAGAAGGGCAACTCAAAACAAGATGTGACCTTCAAGTCCCCCCCACAGCCAAAGACTGGGGGAGGAAGGTAGGACTACTTGACCCAAGAGGAGCAAATTATGACTGGGTTGAGTCAATCAGATTGCCTTTCTTAAGCATAGAAAATTATGAAAAAAAATGGGAACCCTGTAAGAGAACAATAATGACAGAACTACAATAAGAGAATGCAGTCCCCATGAATATACACACTCCATCTTTAGTGGCTTTCTAGTACCCACATTCGACTTGGCTACACTCTGTTTTTAAGGGGCATTAAAGAGGGCATGTGATGTGAAGAACATTGGGTGTTAAATACTAAATCAAAAACTAATGAGGTACTATATGTTGGCTAATTGAATTTAAATAAAAAACAATACACTCTTTTTTTTTTTAAATGGAATTGTTGCAATGTCAAAATAATCCCTCTGCTCAATTTCACCTTTGCACATTAGTCTTCAATGTGGAAGAAATTTCTATTACTTGACATAAATGATATAAAATTTTGACTTACAGCCAATCTATTTTAGTTTAGTTGCTTATTAGTATATTCACTACACTTCCTTAAAGATTTTAAACAACTATCTCAAACTATAAGATTAAAACCCCATTTTAGAGGGGCGCCTGGTGGCTCAGATGGTTGGGCATCTGTCTTTGGCTCAGGTCATGATCTTCAGGTTCTGGGATCTTCAGGTCCTGGGATCGAGCCCTGCATCTGGCTCCCTGCTCAGCAGGGAGCCTCCTTTCCCCTCTCCCTCTGCCTCTCCCCCTGCTCATACTCACTCTGTCTCTCTCTCCAATGAATAAATAAAATCTAAAAAAAAAAAAAAACATTTTAGAGTTGTGTGGGGTTATTTTTTTACTTCAAAACTATAACAATTTTAATTTATTTGAAACAGCATTAGCTCATCAATAAATAGGAATGAATGTAGTTTTTGTTTGATGGGAAATATAACATATATCTTCTGAAAATCTTGAACTCACTGCCAAAACAAAAATTTTTTTACAGTGCACTATGCTTTAATTATATTTAGAAATCCTATTTCAATGAACTCAGACTGCTTCTCTTCTTAGCTCTGATGGCAATGTTTAGTTTCCACCATAGTGTCTGTCATACAAGAGGCACTTAATATATGTTTATTCAATGACTTAAAAGCCAATATGCTCATTACCCTGATACAAATACGAGATAAAGACTCTACTGAATAAGACGACTACAGGCCAATATCCCTAAGAATGTAGATGCAAAAATCTTCCACCGAATCCAACAATACATTAAAAAAAATCACTCACCATGATCAAATGGGATTTACTCCTGGGTTGCAATGGTGATTCAATATTCACAAATTGGTCAATGTTATAGATCACATCAATAAGAGAAAGGATAAGAACCATATGATCATTTCAATAGATGCAGAAAAACCCTCAACAGAGTAGGTTTAGAGAGAACATAGTTCAATATAATACAGGCTATATATGAAAAACCCACAGCTAACATCATCCTTAATGGGGAAAAACTGAGAGCTTTTCCCCTAACATCAGAAATAAAACAACGTTGTGCACTCTCTTCACTTTTATTCAACATGGTACTGGAAGTCCTAGCCACAGCTATTAGACAACAAAAAGAAATAAAAAGGATCCAAATCTGGGGCGCCTGGGTGGCTTTAAAATCTTTAAAATATATATATATATAAATATATATATATAAATTTTTTTTTTAAAGATTTTATTTATTTATTTGAGACAGAGAGAATGAGAGAGAGAGCACATGAGAGGGGGGAGGGTCAGAGGCAGAAGCAGGCTCCCTGCCGAGCAGGGAGCCCGATGCGGGACTCGATCCCGGGACTCCAGGATCATGACCTGAGCCGAAGGCAGTCGCTTAACCAACTGAGCCACCCAGGCGCCCTATATATATAAATTTTAAAAAAAATATTTTTTTAAAAGAAATATTGACTTTCAGACTGACACAGATAATGTTCTTCCCAGACAACAGTTCGCCTTTTGACTGTGATATAGACTTGTCATTCAAACTTTTCACTCTTCCTTTTCAAATCAAATATATTTATCTTCTCTGAGTTTCCTATCTGTTGAATCACAGACCTTTAAAAAAAAAAGGATCCAAATCAGTAAGAAAGAAGTAAAACTTTCACTATTTGCAGATGATATGATACTATATATAGAAAACTCGAAAGACTCCACTGCTAGAACAGATAAATGAATTCATTCAAGTCACAGGAAGAAAATCAAGATACAGAAATCTGTTGCATTTCTATATACCAATAATGAAGCAGCAAAAAGAGGAATTAAGAAAACAATACAATTTACAGCTGCACCCAAAATAATAAGATACCTAGGAATAAACATAATCAAAGAGGTGAAAGACCTGTACTCTGAAAACTATAAAACACTGATGAAAGAAATGCAAGATGACACAAAGAAATGGAAAGGCATTCCATGCTCATGGATTGCAAGAACAAATATTGTTAAAATGTCTATACTACTCAAAGCAATCTACACATTTAATGCCATCCGTATCAAAATACCAACAGCATTTTTCACAGAACTAGAACAAAAATCCTAAAATGTGTATGAACCACAAAAGACCTCAAACAGCCTAGCAATCTTGAAAAAGAAAAGCAAAACTGGAGGCATCACAATTCTGAACTTCAAGTTATATTACAATGCTATAGTAATCAAAACAGTATGGTACTGGCACAAAAAACAGATACATAGATCAATCGAACAGAATAGAAAACTAAGAAATAAATATACAACTATATAGTCAATTAATTTTCGACAAAGCTATTAAGAATATCCAATGGGAAAAAGACAGTCTCTACAACAAATAGTGTTAGAAAAACTGGACAGCAACATGCAAAAGAAAGAAACTGGACCACTTTCTTAACACCATTCATAACACAAAAAATAAATTCAAAATGGATTAAAGACTCCTGAAACCATAAAAATCTTAGAAGAGAACACAGGCAGTAACTTCTTTGACATCAGCACTAGCAACTTTTTTCTCGATACGTCCCCTGAGGCAAGGGAAACAAAAGCAAAAATAAGCTATTGGCATGACATCAAAATAAAAAGTTTCTGCACAATGAAGGGAACAGTCAACAAAACTAAAAAGCAACCTATTGAATGGGAGAAGATATTTACAAATAACATATCCAATAAAGGGTTAGTATCTAAAATATATAAAGAACTTATATATTCAACACCTAAAAAACAACCCAATTAAAAAATGGAAAGAAGACATGAACAGACATTTCTCCAAAGAAGACATACATATGGCCAACAGACACTTGAAAATAATTTCATCATTACTTGCCATCAGGGAAATGCAAATCAAAACTACAGTGAGATATCACCTCGCATCTATCAGAATGGCTAAAATCAGCAACACAAGAAACAACAAGTGTTGGCAAGGATGTGGAGAAAAAGGAACTCTTGTTCACTGTTGATGGGAATGTGAACTGGTGTAGCCACTGTGGAAAACAGTATGGAGGTTCCTCAAACAGTTAAAAATAGAACTACCCTATGATCTGGCAATTGCAGTACTGGGTATTTACCCAAAGAATACAAAAACACCAAATAAAGGGATACAAGCACCTCTGTGTTTATAGCAGCATTATTTACAATAGCCAAAATATGGAAGTAGCCCAAGTGCTCACTGACTGATGAATGGATAGAAAAGATGTGAGATATATTGAGATATATATATATATCACGTCTCTATCTATATATCTAGATATAGATCAGATCTTCTTTATCTATCTATATCTTGTCTATCTATATATATCTTCTCTCTCTCTCTAGACACACACACACACACACACATTCAATGGAATATTATTCAGCCATAAAAAGAATGAAATCTTGCCATTTGCAATGACACGGATGGAACTAGAGAATATAATGTTAAGCAAAATAAGTCAGTCAGAGCAAGACAAATACCACATAATTTCACTCATATGTGCAATTTAAGAAACAAAACAAAAAATCATAGGGGAGAGAGAGAAGGAAATCAAGAAAAAGACTCTTAATTATAGAGAACAACTGGTGGTTACCAGAGGGGAGGGGCTGGGAGGATGGATTAAATAGGTGATGGGGATTAAGGAGTGCACTTGTCATGATGAGCACTGGGTGTTGTATGGAAGTGTTGAATCACTATATTGTACACCTGAAACTTATAAAATACTGTATGTTAACGAACTGGAATTTAAATAAAAACTTTAAAAAATATGAAATGTAAAAAAAATAAGCCAACATTCTCATTGCAGAAGCATATTTTGTTCTTACATACACACAAATGAAGAGAATGGTGTTTTATTTTTTTAAAGATTTTATTTATTTATTTGACAGAGAGAGAGAGCACAGCAGGGGAACGGCAGGCAGAGGGAGAAGCAGGCTTCCTGCTGAGCAGGGAGCCCGATGTGGGGCTCGAACCCAGGACCCTGGGATCATGACCTGAGCTGAAGGCAGATGGTTAACCCACTGAGCCACCCAGGTGCCCCAAATATGGTGTTTTATATGTAAAATTAAGAGCAGGGATGAACCATCAACTATCACAATAATATCAAATAATGAAAATCTAAGAATGATCTCCTGATGACTATCAAAATAACTAATTAACAGAAGGAAAATTTATTAAATTTCAAGAATAAAGAAATAAATGACAAATTAAATTAAAAAGATGTTTCAGTACAGAAGGCTATTTGTCTTCTATTTTTCATTGCCAAAGCCAAGTGACCAAAATAGCAAAATAGCAATAACAAATGAAACTCAGTAAACTTTAAAAAATATTTCATTTTCAAGAAATCTTTGAATTGCTACAGAAATGTATTCTCCCAATAGAAAGCAAAATCGTGCAAAAGACAAGGAAATGTCTGTATACTTATGCAAGATATGAGATAAGACTCAAGAGTCATGAAAAAGACATGCCCATTATGAATATGTACTGACTACAACTAACCATCTCCATGAAATATGGTTCGATTATTTTGTCACTACACTCTCACTCCTTAATTCATGACAATACAACACTTAGTATGGTATCAATAGATGTTTTGATTTTATTTTTCAAACCAAAGTATATTCTCTCCACTGGAACCTATATATATATATATAATCACTTTGTTGAAGATTAGTTAACCATATAGTTGTGAGTCCATTTCTGGGTTTTCTATTCTGTTCCATTGATCTATGTGTGTGTTTTTTATCAGTACCATACTATCTTGATGACTACAGCTTTGAATTTAAGTAAAAACTTCAAACATTACAAAAAGAAAGAAAGAAAAAAGAGGGGCGCCTGGGTGGCACAGTCGGTTGCACGTCAAACTCTTGATTTCCATTTGCGTTAGGGTCCTGGGATGGAGCCCCACATCAGGCGCTGCGCTCAGCATGGAGTCTGCTTGAGAGTCTCTCTCCCTCTCTCTCTGCCCTTCCCACTACTGAAATCTCTCTCTTCCTCTCTCTCTTTAAAATAAATAAATAGGGCACCTGGGTGGCTCAGTTGGTTAAGCGACTGCCTTCGGCTCAGGTCATGATCCTGGAGTCCCGGGATCGAGTCCCGCATCGGGCTCCCTGCTCGGCAGGGAGTCTGCTTCTCCCTCTGACCCTCCCCTCTCTCCTGCTCTCTCTCTCTCTCATTCTCTGTCTCAAATAAATAAATAAAATCTTAAAAATAAATAAATAAATAAATAAATAAAATAAAATAAATAAATAATTTTAAAAAAAGAAACTAATCACATTTTTTAAACACCTGATAAGTATGCAAAAATTAAACTATATGAGTAGGGGATTCATGGAAACCTGGTAGTACAGAATTGCAAGCACTTCAGATCTGTCAAAATAAGGAAGGCCAAAGAAATAATGCAGTTCCCTTGTCTAGACTAATAGAATTCTCACTGTCTGCATATGTTAATAAAAGTTACAGGAAATCTATCCCTTTCCTCTAGTGACTGTATTTATATATTAGAGCCTGTGATTATTTGTTCAGTTAGTCAGAGAATAGTTTCTAATAAGAGAATAAGCCCCAGTTTTAATAGTCATTGTTAACTGTGTTACTAATATTAAAGAGTGATTAAGCATTGTCAACATTTTATTGACAATATTTTTAAATATTGTCAATAAAATTTGCATTAGGCAAATTTTCACATAAAATTTCCCTTAACCTACCACAAACATTTGTACATTACACTGTATAGGTCTTTCTTTTCGAAAATATCTTCTGAAAAAAACCTCAGTATAGACTATTGTAACAAAAATGACCTGGCTTTTGCAGGTTAACATTGTCACTTGATTGTCTTAATAGTGTTCAAAACAGCCAAAGCCAAAGTTTATCTCTTTTAATTTGTGTCTCTTTTATAATTACCTTCACCTATTTAATTTCCCTAAGAATTAAATTCCATAAAAACTGGAAAGTACAAGTTAGAAATTTAGTTCTTTAAAATATATGAAATAAGTTCAAATTTTGAAGAGAAAGATTAAATACATATAACTTATTTACTAGAAAATATGGACAATTCTTTAGGAGTTCTACAATCTATTACTTTCACTTTTCAAAAGTTAGTTTAGCATGTTAATATTTTTCATTCTCTCTAGCATGTTTTTAATCATGTAAATAAAAGAAAATTTGTTCTCAATTTTCAAAAAGTGTATTCTTTGTCAGAAGTAAGACACAAGTATTATGCTTCTAAATAACTAAAACTCAAAGAAATTGGAATGAGCCTACAGCCATTTTTCATATTTCATTTAATCAAGTTTTTTTGTTGACCATTATGTAGATGCATTTCTTTTCACAAGAAGACGTTTTTTGTGTTTTTTTTTGTACAGAATGAACTCTTAATACAACCAATGAAGTTGCAAATCAAGCAGTTTTCATAAGCATTTTACAATAGAGGATATAATTCTCACTTACTTCATAGCCAACGAAACTATCCTTTAGAAAATCTTTTCAGTTCAGTTCACTTCCTACATTTAAAATTTTCATAATAGTAATGAGAAAGTAATTTAAGTTACATCACAGTGGTGAATGTTGAGCATGGAATTTTTCTCTTAATTTATTGGGTGAATGTTGTTAAATTTAGAGGATCATATCGATTTGAGGAATTCCATTGTGCATTTTGGTGAGCAGGAATGACAATAAATATTTAGTGTCTTCTATGTACTGTTCTAAATGGTAGATACATAATAATAAACAAAACCGACCACATTTTTTGACCTCATACACCTTACTTTCTAATGACATTCTTAAAGTTATCCTTTATATTGGGCTCTTACAATTACATTTTACTACAAACAGTTCAGGTTTTAAAAGACTATATTCCTAAATTCATTCCTCTATATGTTCAATTCAGTACAATATATGCAACCAGTAGTGGTCTATTAGTGTGGGATAGAGCTGGCATAGTTTTTATCTGACAACAGCTATTCTCATGTGTATGGATTTTTTTAAATTGTGTTTGGGGCACCTGGGTGGCTCAGTCAGTTAAGCAACCGACTCTTGATTTTGGCTCACGTCATGATTTCAGAGTCATGGGATGGTGCCCTGCTTTGGACTCCACACTACAGGGTGGAGTCTGCTTGAGGATTTTCTCTTTCCCTCTCCCTCTGCTCCTCTCCCTGATTGCACATTCCTACTCTCCCTCTCTATTTCTCAAAGAAAGGAAAGAAAGAAAGAAAGAAAGAAAGAAAGAAAGAAAGAAAGAAAGAAGAGAAAGAAAGAAAGAAGAGAAAGAAAGAAAGAAGAGAAAGGGAGGGAGGAAGAAGGAAGGAAGGAAGGGAGGGAGGAAGAAGGAAGGAAGGAAGGAAGGAAGGAAGGAAGGAAGGAAGGAAGGAAGGAAGGAAGGAAGGAGGAAAATCGTGTTGGATAGAGGAGTGTCATGTTCTGCAGATATCAATAAGCTGTTCCAACCCAGTGTATGCCTGCAATGTCTTTTAGGTTTTCTTCTTGAGTAAACTGTTTATTAAAAGAACCAACAACATATAATTTACACTCCCTTGCCTACTAGAGAGAATAATTGTGTAAATAAACGAACAAAGTTTTCTCTACTTTTAATAAGTATTTTTAAAACATTTAACATATTTTTTTTGTTAAGGTAATATTAAAATCAAATAAAATGTCCTAAGTTTTGCTTTGGTTTGTGAGGACTCGCCAACATTTTTTATTCTATTTATTCATGATTTGAGTAATTTTTAATTCTTTCATGTCCAGTGCTCTGGAAAAGCAAGTTACCTATAAAAATCCAAAATTTAAAAGTTTAAGTAGGATAATAACTTGTCTTTTAAAATGTGCATGATTACTCAAAATACATGTAACAAAAGAATAAATAACCACTCAAGTATGTATTCATTACTACTCATAAATAATATATTTAAGAATTTCTAAAGACTTCTATTTAAACAAATCTTAGCAAAACATAATTAATTTCTTTGGGGTCTAGCTTCAGAAATAATATTAGTTATAAGTCAAGAAAACATAAGGATAGGGAAGAGCAGCATAATCTGGAGTGGAAACAATACATATTTAAATATGTAAAAATATAAACAGTAAAAATTTCATAAATGAATAGTTCTTATACAAATGAGAAACCAATAAAATTTGCAAATTAAATGCATACCCAATAGAATTCAAATTAATAGCAATAAGTGGATATGAAAGACATTGTTTTGCTGAAAATAAGTTCTCCACAGCCGTGTGAGATTAGGCACAGGTCTCTGTACATTACCTGGGTTCTGTCTAGTCTTGATGCTACTTATCCAAACACTTGTCACCTTTTCGAAGCCTCAACTCATTCATATATATAATGGGGCTCCCAGATGCAAAATGAATAAAGTTTTGCATGATATCAGGCAAATGTAACATCATCATAAAAATAGGTTTTATATAATTGTAGTGCAGGTGACTATAAATCTAAGTAATTACTTATTCAAATGAAAAGCTTAGAAAATTACCACATATTAAAACTTTTTATACAATTTTTTAATCAGTTAAAAGTAGTAATTAAAGTTCCTTAAAATGCTTTTACGGACAGCATCAAAGTCAAGAAAATCTTTTGAGCCAAGTTACAAAAGATAGCTACTGGATAATAAAAACTACTGAACCCAGAGCAGAGATCTAAAAGAGCTTACTTCCTTTGAGTGCAGTGGTTTTTTTTTTTTAAAGATTTTATTTATTTATTCATGAGAGACAGAGAGAGAGAGGGAGGCAGAGGGAGAAGCAGGCTCCCAAGGAGCAGAGAGCCCGATGCGGGACTCGATCCCAGGACCCTGGGATCATGACCTGAGCCGAAGGCAGACGCTTAACCATCTGAGCCACCCAGGCGCCCGAGTGCAGTGGTTTTTAACTACACATTTCCAGACCCAAACATCAGGGAACCCAACTCATTAGGGCAGCCAACTAGGTTGCCAAGGCCTGAGCAGGTACATAAAGAATGGTCATTCAGTGACCTGAACATGCAGGCAATGTCCACTGCAACTACAGGTGAAACATGAAAGTAAATAAAATCTTCAAGTTTTTTATCTTCTTTGTAGTAATGAATACCTCAACCAAGCATATACATGAACAATAATTTAGCTGCTTTGCAAATGTGTTAGTTACATCACTGAATCTTAAGACAAAAGAGGTTGCCACGGAAAACATTTTTGCTGTGCCTTCAATTTAGAATCACCAAGAAGGAACATAAAATAATGACCAAACTTTCTTTCCATTGGTTTTATGAGTTGCTAAATCACTAAGGCCCATAGGAACATTCTAAACGCTGCCACTGAATGTCATGATACTGCCTTTCTCAAGGGATAATCTATTAAAACAGTAAGAACAACTCCAAAGTGTTAATTCATTTTGCTCTGAAGCTGCCAAGATGTATCTGTGAATTTAAGTCCTACATAAAATTACTTGAGATATATAAGGGACAAATGTCAGACTGGAAAACTTATCTCATGCTAACAAGCCTACACTGTTTTTCTAGGTGCTAATATTACAAATAAACATGTTTTTTTAATCATTTATTTGCATGCTTCTGGGACTCTATATCTAAATACATAATCATTCCTTGTGTTTCTACAAGTGATTTCATCTGGGTTTAGCTAGGATTATCTGCCTCTTTCTGCTTTATATACCCTTATAGTCATTAAGTGGTTCATTCAGCAAATGTTGATAGAATGCCAGCACTGCACACTTTCTTGGGATAGATGCTCTGGACAAGCAAAGACAAAATACAGATCAATCTGGACAGTTCTGTAAATATACTAAAAAACACCAAATTGTACCCTTTAAAAGGGTGAAATTTATGGTATATGAATTATATCTTGCAACAGCTCTTAAAAATAGGTAAGAGGCCTTTTGAAATCAGTAAATCTATAGAATAAGAAAGTGATGCTTATCTCATATAACTTATTTGTACTGAAGCCAAGATAGCTCCTTATAAATAGCACCTCCTTTTGTGAGTTTTTCCAAAGACTATTTTCAGTAATCTGTTATGGAATATTGTCAAGCCACAGATTTACGCTGATGTTTCATCGCTTTAAAAACAGGAGCTTGTCACCAAACTTCCGGAATGCTGCAAGAACTTCAACGAGAACCAAATGCGAATAACGATTTACATTTTTTCATTACACTCAATTTCACTTTTACAAGAGATGCAAGAGAAACGGGGGGGGAAACTGAAACTATCACTATTCTATATGGCTTACAAACCATCAAGTGATAACATGGAAGGTGACAACAGAATTTTAGAGTTGGCAAGGAATTTAGAGATCATCTCGTCTGGTTCCTGTGAATAAAGAATCTGAGGCCAAAGAGTTAAAGTGGTGTCCCCACTTCAGGGTTTGAAAAGGTCTATGACTTCAGGGTTAGCAGAGGTCTATGACTAGAACTGAGGTTTTTCCTAACATTTCACCCTTTAATGAACATGTCATTTATCCTAATTTATTTAAAGTGGAAATAATTTAAAACTGAATGGATACAGTCCCCATTATTTTCCAATAGATTTATTATCTTCATCTAGATACTGTTTCAAGTTAGATATTAAACAAGGGTAGTTTCTTGCCCTCAATTAATTTCTAAAGGAAGGCATGGGTACTATAGTCCTATTGGTGGGTTTAGATCCTGGCTTTGTCATTTTTCACCTGTATGGCATTAGGAAATTATTTAACCTGCATATGTCCCTGTTTCTTCATTAGTAACCTTGACACAATAAAAGTATCTTGCTCATATAGTTGTGATGCTTAGGGTGAGATAAAGGGTGTAAAGCATATGGAATCTGGATGGCACACAGTGCTCATTAAAAGAGAGCTGATATTAATACTAGTATTATTGAATTGTGTGCTGCTGAAGTGTCTTTTGTAAGCAACAGAACACAAATATTCAACACATACACATACAGATTCTAGTTACAGAAATAAAGCTTCATTTATTAGAAGGAACATTTTTTAGGCACACAGTGATAAATGTCAAACTTTTTTTTTACCTATAACACTTGTTCTCATCTCTACACCTCTTTTTGGAAAAAAAACATGTCTTTGTTAGAGCAATTAAGATAAAATCAAGATAAAAAGGAAAGTATAGGGAAATATTCCTTTGTTGATTTGCTTCATATATGTGAAACTACATCCATGGCAATTCTGATTCACGTGATTCATTAATTATTATTATTTCACTAAAATAATTTTATTTTTTAAGATTTTATTTATTTGAGAGAGAGAGAGAAAGCGAGAGAGAGAGAGAGAACATGAGCGGAGGGGTGGGCAGGGCAGAGGGAGAGGAAGAAGCAGACTCTCCACTGATCAGGGAGCCTGACACTAGGCTGATCCCAGGAACTTGAGCCTAAGGCAGAGACTTAACCATTGAGCCACCCAGGTGCCCCTCACTAAAATAAATTTAAATAATAGATTTAAATCCAATCATCCTCAAGCCTCTAAACAAATTGAATAATACATTTCAAATATAATATTTTTAGGAAGAAAGAAGTTCAATTATTCATACCAGGTTATTATGGTGATCATTCTTGTTTTGTTCTTTTGTGTATTTTCTAAATTTGTTCCAATAAAAAGCCAACATTTTGTAAAAAAGAAAAAGCAATATATATTATTTTTAAAAAGAAACATGTTAGGTTTAGGGCGCCTGGGTGGCTCAGTCGTTAAGCGTCTGCCTTCGGCTCAGGTCATGATCCCAGGGTCCTGGGATCGAGCCCCACATCTGGCTCCCTGCTCTGCGAGAAGCCTGCTTCTCCCTCTCCCACTCCCCCTGCTTGTGTTCCTGCTCTCGCTATGTCTCTCTCTGTCAAAAAAATAAATAAAATCTTTAAAAAAAAAATAAGAAACATGTTAGGTTTAGAATTTTTTAAGAAATATTCTGACTAGATAAAGAAATCCATAAGAACATAGATTCCTAGATTAAAAGCATGGGTTTTCCACTTGCTATATATAACATTGATCAAGACAACTTGTCTCAACTTCTCTTTCTATGTCTATAGACATGAATGTGATAATGTTGTCTTTCTCATTGGACCACTGTAAGGATACAAGCATATATCAAAACACTTTGAACTATTATTATGTAAATGAATATGATCTGCATTCTTGTAAAAATTCCAAACTCAACCTCAATAACATGATTAATCATGAATCATTGTGTCATATATGTAAGATAAGGGTTATTTGAGAAGCTCTCTCCCCCTTTTTAAAAAGCCAGCCCTCCATTCACTAGTTTGCGTAATCTACATATCTCAACTCATCAAAGGTCACCTGTCACATAATACCTGTCACACTGTCTCTGGTAGTTCTAAAGATGAAATAAGGGGCACTTAGGTGGCTCAACCTGTTGAGCATCTGACTCTTGGTTTTGGCTCAGGTCATGATCTCAGGGTCCCGAGATGGAGACCCAGGTGGGGCTTCCTGCTCAGCGGGGAGTCTGCTTCCCTTCTCTCACTCTCCCTCTGTCCCTCCCCCCCCTCAATTCGTGCACACACTCTCTCTCTCCCTAAATTAAATAAATAAATATTTTTTAAAAATAAAAATAAATAAGGATGAAATAAAATGATACCTATTAAAATATATTTAAAAGTGACTTATACTTATAAAGCATCATTATACTATATTTTGATACCAGTGTCATTACTATTGATATCATTTTTGTTAAGCCGTCATTCTTTTTTTTCCTTAATAATTTATTTGTCTTCCCTCTGTCAAATCCTGACCAATCACTCTCCCTGGGCTGCCTAGAGCGGTGTAGAAAAGGACCATACAAGGCAGATGAGATATGGGAAAAAGAACTATGGGAGGTGGAAACAGCTCCTTTACATGGTGAAGACCTATTTACTGTCATTCCCCTTCACTCTTCTTAACATTCAATAAATAGTGAATGCTGTCAAGTGCCAGGCTCTGGGCTAGGCACTGCAGATATACTAGCCAATGAGGAAAACATGGTCCTCACCCTGATGGAGTGGCCTAGTTGAACAATCGTCATTTAAGATGCCTCATTCTCAGAAAGGTGTTCCCTAAATGACCTTATGCAAAGGGTATTCTCCATATACCTCCATCATTCTCCATTACATCACCATGTTTAGTTTTATTCATAAAATCTTAAACTCTGCAAAATTATCCGATTTATATATTTGTCCAACTATCTTCCATCTTTCCCCACAGTTGATCCTCCCAAAAGAGAGACATTGTTCACCTTCTTGACTCCTTCCTTCCCAGCCGCCCTTTTTAAGGATCATATGATATAAAGCAATGCACACAGTAGTAGAAGATGGAAGCAACTCAAGCACCCACTGAACAAACGAATAGATCAATAAAATGTAGTATATATATACAATGAAGTATTATTCATCCTTAAAAAGAAAGGAAATTCTACATCAAAAACTAATGATGCAATGTATGGTGATTAACATAACATAATAAAAAAAAAGAAAAGAAATTCTGACACATGCTACAATACACATGGACCTTAAAGACATTATATTAAGTGAGAAAATCCAGTCACTAAGGACAAATATTGTATGATTCTATTTATATGAAGCTTCTAGAGTAATCAAATTCATAGAGACAGAATCAGAATGGTAATTGTCAAGATCTAGGGGTTGGGGGAAAGGAGTGCTTGTGTTTTACAGATACAGAGTTTCAGTTTGGGAAGATGAATAAGTTCTGGAAATGAATGGTGGCAAAGGACCTGCACACTTAAAAGTGGTTAAAATGGCAAATTTTGTGTTATGTATAATTTACCAGAATTTGAAAAAACTCAATGCTATGGGCACATCTGTACCATCTATATTAAATAACGGAATGAATGAATTAATTAATACAAGTGATAGTAATCTCCCAAATTGTTGCAGAAAACATAGGCATTTTTCTTCTTGGCCATTTCTGATTGTAGACAGTTGTTCCCTGCCCCTTGAAAGCTATGTTGATAAGATTTAAAACTTTTAAGTTCAGAAGAGAGCTCTGCTGATTTTACATTATTTACCTGAAATCATATCTCACTTCTGCCCTCCAACCATTTCATATGTATATCAGGTATCTCATGTCTATTTATTTTAATGAGAAAGCAAAAGGCTGACATAGATTTGTCTAACATAAGGGGACATACATATCATACATAAAAAAATATAATTCAGGGGCGCCTGGGTGGCTCAGTCGTTAAGCGTCTGCCTTCAGCCCAGGTCATGATCCCAGGGTCCTAGGATCAAGCCCCACATCGGGCTCCGTGCTCAGTAGAAAGCCTGCTTCTCCCTCTCCCACTCCCCCTGCTTGTGTTCCCTCTCTCGCTGTGTCTGTCTCTGTCAAATTAATAAATAAAATCTTTAAATATATACATATATATATATAATTCAAACTACTAAACATAACTCTTTCTTGGCATATTTATTCTTAAAGTTTCTTAGATTGTGTAGTGTCAAACACAATATATATTTTTTTGGTCACCTCTCCAAAGTGAAATTTGACCACTGAAGTCTAAAGGATGTACAACAACAAGGCACAAATTGATGAGACTTTAAATTCACTCAAGTAACATTTGGGGCTATGCAAGCATGGAGAACATGATTACCTTAAAAAGTACAGTTTCCAGAAATTCTCATAAGAATTCCTCAGCAGGCAGACATTGGCTAGAATCCAACTTTCTCTTTTTCTCAAAAAAAAAAAAAAAGGTTTTGGATATTTTCCTATCTTGACATTTTAGAGAGGGCTAAGGCATTGCCAAATGTCATGGATACATTGGTATTTTTTTTATCATACTCTTAAAAAACCTTAATTTGCATTCAGTTTTGAGTTTCAGAATCAGGAAAGTCTCAAATTCAATGGAAAGAGTTAACATTTTTTATCCAATACCACATATATATATCCAAACTAGAGAAATATCACAGACTTCCTGGCTTCCCTCCAAAGACTCTACCAGTCAGGCTTATTGGCTCAATTCCCATTCTACTCTAAAAAGTCTTTTTAGTTTGCTTTTCTTTGTCTTTTTCATATTTTAACTGCATAAATTGTTTACTACTAAATGCTATGGAGCTTCCCTCCAAGCAATTCATATAAAACACACAGCTATTTAATAATCACTAAGTCATACTGGAAAAACCGGCTTTCTCAATCATACACTTTATTTCCACAAACCCGCACTTATTCTCTACAAATCTGGATTTGCACTTGAATCTATACAAGCTCTTCTGCCACGGCGAAAGGCCATTTCAAGATTCTCTATATTCTTTGCCAAAGTTTCTGTCTATAAATACTTAACACTTCATACTGGCTTCAGAAGAATAATTTCTCAACTGGTAACAAATACTAAATTGACTATTTAGAAAGTCCTATAAAACCTAAAACAGAAGAGAAAAAAAAATTGGACTGGCAGATTTAGAGAGTTCCACACCATCAGGTAGGAAATTGCCTTTTTCCCTTTTGTTCATAGTATCTACCTACCCGAGACAGGGTGGGATTTACACACACACACACACACACGCACACACACACACATTCTGTTCTCTGATTTAAAACCATGGTAGATTTGTTGGCAAGTCACCAAACCCGATTTTTGTACATCCTAGTTAGCAGTAATTTCCTCACGTGCTACTTAAGGAAAGCTGAATGTTTGTAGATGTCTGAGTATAAATGATAAAGGTAAACCTTGAATTTCCCCTACAGAAAATCTTTTTCATTTCAAACATCTCTCATTGAACTCAACTCACTTTGAACAACTAAATAACTTAACTTCCTATTATATGTGGTTTTAAAACTAATTAGAGTGTGTTCTTTTATCCCCCAACCTGATAATTAAGCTATAAGTATGTATTGATTTACGTATGTATGTATATTACAGCTTTACTGAGGTATAATTAACATATAAAATTGTAGGATATGTTTAAAGTGCACATCGTGGTGATTTGATATATGTATACATTGTGAAAGGAGTCTCCCCACCTAGTTAATTAATACATCCATCACTTCACAATTATTTTTCTTTCTTTTTTTTTTTTTCGGTGAGAACATTTAAGTTCTACTCTTAGCAAATTTCAGTTATACAGTACAGTGCTATCAACTACAGTCACCATGTTTTACATTAGATTCTCAGACCTTCTTCATCTTACAACTGAGAGTTTGTACTGTTTTACGACTCCTTCCTATTTCCCCCATTACCAGTGGTTCCCCTGGCAACCACTTTTCTGCTCTCTGTTCCAATGAGTTTTTAAATATTATATGTATTTAATGGATATTTAATAGATATTTTAAATATCTATGTGCATTTAAATATTAAGTCATGCATTTCTCATAAGCCCCATAGTTCTTCACACATTACTAAGTGCTTAAAACATATGCAACCCTCTATTTTCAGAGATAACAGTACATTTGCTGGAAATAGAACATCTAGACTCAAATCTGTTTTTGTAAAATTGTATGATCTAAGCATAGATACAGCATAACTCTTCTGTTCCTCAATTTCCTTATTTGTCAGATGTGATTAAGTGTTTCATAAAATTTTTATAAATATTAAATGGTTTAATATATATATAATAAAATGGTTTCATAAGTGATATTTAGAAAAATTATCTGGCAAATACTTAGTCTTAGCTCTACTAAAATTCACTTCAAATCAATTTTACCTGAAAGACTTGTTATTGCTAGATAAGGTTTTGTAGAGCAGTATGATAAAATACACTGATATCACTTGATGTATATTTGTTATGTTAAAAATGAAGGGGAAAAAAGTTCTAGTATACACATATGCTGAGGTATTTCTAATGTCCCGTTACTACTAGTTTTAGTCAAATACTCATTTTCGATTTCTTCTTTCCATATCCTATATTTATTAAATCCATCCATTTTCCTCTTTCCCCACAGCTAATACCCTTGTTCAAATGATAGTCATAACTCTCCTAGTTTGCCGTAATTGTTAATCTCCTGGCAACCAGTCTTGCTACCCTCAAATATGTAATAGTTCTGGTAAGAAATAACAAGAACCTAATTAGACCATTGGAAATAGAAATGGCAGTATGAATGAGAAAGAAATTGGGACCCAAACTGGCAAGACTCAACAACTGCCTTACACATAGGCATGAGGAGTCAAAGCATATAGTTGAAGTTTTGAGCTTGTAGTGATGATGTTTAATATGAAAAGAGAGCCCAGTCTCCTTTGGATAACACAACTGCTCTCATGTTACTTTCATAACACTAAACTCCAGATATAAATTTTAACCTAGACAGCTCCTGTGGTGCTCCAGATGCAAATATCTACCTGCCTGATATTTCCACTGGGTGTCACAGAATAACCTCATTTAACAAACTACATGCATCGCCTCCTCCAGTGCTCCCTAACTTAACAATCACTTAGCTGTTCAAGGCAGAAACCAACCATCTTGCCACTTCCATCATCCTCCACATGTACATCCAATTCATCACCAAGAACCACTCACTACCACTTCATCGACACATTCAAATCCATGCCTGTACCTCCCACCTCACAGCCACCTCCTAATCTAGAACTCCATGTTCTCTACGCTGAACTACTATGATGTAATGTCCCCAACCTCTAACTAGTTTGGTTCCATTCAGCTAGAAGACTTTTTATAAAACACAAATATGATCAAATCAATACTTTGATGAAAACTCTTCAGTGGCTTCCCCTTTCGGCATGAGGAATACTAAACTTTTAACCTGGCTTCTGGAGCTCTTCATCCTCCTACCCAGCCTGACTCTTCCTGCTCAACTCACTTCTTTCCTTTCAGCACTCAATCTGCCAGCTCAGTAGACTTCTCATTTTTCAGTTTCTCAGAGTTGTACCCTTTCCCACCTCAGGGCATTTAGGCATGCTATTCTTTCTGCTTGGAACACTGCCTCCTGACCATTGAATTTTGCCTAATTAATTTCAAGTGATCCTTCAAGCTGCAGTTTAAGTATCACTTCTATAGTGACTCCTTGAGTGATCCACAGGCTAGTTTCAGGTCCCTTCCAATACATTCTTAAAGTGCCCAGGTTTTTGACTGAAATCAGAGAGGGAGACAAACCATAAGAGACTCTTAATTCTAGGAAACAAATTGAGGGTTGCTGGAGGGGAGGTGCTTGGGGGGGATGGTGTAACTGAGTGATGGACATTAAGGAGGGCATGTGATATAATGAGCACTGGTGTTATATATAACTGATGAATCGCTGAACTCTACCTCTGACACTAATAATACTGCATGTAATGTAATAACACTGTATGTTAATTAATTGAATTTAAATAAAATAAAATAAAATTTTTTTAAAGTTTGCAAATATCACAACTTTAAAATAAACTGTTTAGTTGCCTGTCCTCCTTATTAGGGCAAATTTATGTCTTTGTTTGTCATCGAATACAGTCCCTGTTCAAGGTAGCAAGTTTTAAACGAATATTTGTTAGCTCACATCTCAACATTACTGCCTGCACATCAACCTAGATCTAAAACAAACAGAATAACTGTATTTCCCAAACCTTTCATGGGCATGTGGATCTCTACTCCATCACTATCGAAAATGCATCATCTTTTGTTTATTCTGTCAAATGCCATCTCCCTCATGATTCCTTTCAGATTGCTGCAATCTGATGGATCACATTCCCTTTATTCCCACTGCCCCTTGTTATATTTTTTTCCTTGTACATGTTATACTGAACTGCTTTATATGTGTAACTGCTTTATATGATTAGCCAATAATTGACCAAAAATCTCAAAGAACAGACACTTTTTTATTCTATTTGAACTCCCTCTAACACATATCACAGTACCTCTGAGAGAATTAAGATCTAATACATATTCATTGCAGCTAATTAAATTGAACTTTGCCCTATAGGGAAAAAATGCATAGTTAGCCATAAAGTAACTAGCAATTTACACTGAATTTAATGAAAAGTACTTGAAACAATACACATTAGTGTACTCATATCCATAAATATTTATCCCAGAATTAACCAAAACCATATTTTACATGCTTATAATTTTTACTTTAGTAAATTAAAATTTTAATGAATAAAGATGGTTATGTATCCCATATTCTGTCTGTAATCCATCCTCCTCCCTAAAGGTATGTAAAGTTTTATAAGAATAGTCGGGTGGACAGCCACACCTAAGTGCATATATACTGCAGGTCAATGCAAATAGTATTAGGCACATTACAATTATCCCTCATCTGGTCAGGCCTCCCCTACCTGACTGTGAGCTCCTTGAGGACAATATCTGTTTACTCGGATCCTTGGACATAACAGGCTTGATTAAATGTTCCTGAATTAATTAATTATGTAAGAAATAATAACTTAACAGTGGGGTTGTACTGTGGGAATAACAATAATAATAGCTAATATGCAATCTAGCACCAGGTTCGCTGCTAAGAACTATGTTTTCATTACATAATCTTACCCACCCTACAAGCCTGAGGGGGGAATGATGTTATCTATGTAGAAGAAATGGAAGCTTAATGAAGTTAAACTGACTTGCTGAGGTCAAAAAGCCAGTAAACTGTGAATGCAGGATGTGAATCAGATATTATGACTCCAGACCTTTATCCGTTTGGGAAAGAGGAAGGAGGGAATAATTCCCAGGGTGGCAGCAGTGTTAGTGCTGCTAATGTGTGAGGGAGGAGCATTGTGGAGGAACATGAGCGCTTCAGAATGTCGGAGAAGAGTAAAAGATGAGCTGAGTTGGAGTGGAGAAACTGAGGGAAAGGTAATGACTAGAGGGAGGAAAGAGAAGAGTTTAGGACACTTGAACTTAGGTTACTGTGTCCCAAGGACCACCCATCTAGGGAATGTGGGTGAGTGGACACCAGCGGAAAGTCAGTAAGTAGTGTTTTTAGAGTAAGGTTAAGGAATATAAACTGGAATTATTTCTACCCAGAGATTCAGGCTAGAGCCTATAAGTAAGAGAAACAGGCAAAAAAAAAAAAAAAAAAACTAACTAAATAAAAATAAAATAAAAAATAAAAGCAAAACACACACACACACACAAAACAGGCAAAACATAAGGGCATTCATACCCTAAATGCCAGCATTGCACTATTGCTTCAATATTAATTTATATGCAAGTATGATTTTCCTCTGATGGTTACTCTCCACTATTTCAGTTTTCTCTTTGAAGCTTCTATTTTCTTTTGGGTTACTATACTCATACCAAAAAGAAGGTACATGTTTTTGGTTTAAAAGGAAAATTAGACAATAACAGAATTATAAATAATGATCTTATAAATAATTATATTTTCAAAACTGATAAATCTTATACTAGTAATCATTAGTCAATTCATTGAGTAGCAGTTTGCAAGCCACCCTTAAATAAATGATTTGCATTTGAATATATAAGCAGTGTGCCGTCTAAAAATATCCCATTTAGCAAAGATGTATGAGCACAGTGTATTTGAGGGACATATTGTCCTGGTCAGCATGCACTGCCAGTTTAGCATTCTAATACAGTTAACTCACTTATTAGGAAGACAATAATATTCCCCAAATCAAGGATATTTACTAAATAACCTAATTTGCTACAGTAAGAAGATTTTTTCATTTGGCCATAATGACCTTGGGTGAATTATCTCTACCTGTCAATGACACTTTTTTCATTGGGATAATGGAGTGAGTAGCAGTACCTACCTCAGAGGACTTTTGGGAGCATTAAATATGCAACTATGTGTCAACATGCTAGAGCAAAATCTGGTAAATGCTACATAGATGTTTGTGCTTCTATTATTTGTTGAACATTTAGCTACTAAGTCTGATCATAAATTTAATATAGGCCAATCAACAATGGTTATTATGACTCACGCACAATTAACTACTTTCTAAATAAACCCTGGTAAAATACTCAGTCATGCTTCATCCAGCAAACAAGTTTGTAATTTACAATACCTAGAATGTGGGTTCTAAAGAAAGTACAATGTAAAGGGCTGTACTTCCCACTTCCACTTGCATTCTTTTTTCTAACATATAATTTTTGGCTTCAAAATCCATTACCACACACCAAATCCTCGCAAAAGACAGAAAATGTGGACACAAATGGTAATAAAAAATCATTTAACCTCACAACATAACAGGAAATTTGTTCATAGTAAGTCCCAATTATTTCAAAAATAGAGGCTTAAAATTAAACATAATTCTTCTAAAGAAAAAAGAGGCTAGTATCAGTCAACTGAAATTCCATTTACATTTTCTCTAACTACACTCTCATAATAATAGTGTTTTTCCCCCTCCCTTGCTGGCTTACTTAAAAGAACTCCAGTTGGATTTAGGTATTTAAAGATTAAATAACTACAAAAGAAACTAATACCAAAGGGCAAAAGGATATAATCTTCCAGCTCTATGAATTAGTTAGCTATTCCTTTCATAAGTGAAGGGGAAGGGATACGTGGCCCAGTTCATTAATCTATAGGATTTGACTAACAATGTTGAGAGGTCCTCAGAGGCTATTCCTCCACAGTGAAAAAGAGTATCTATGGCAAATGACAGCCCCCTAGGAGGAAAGTCTGAGCCCTTTATAAAAGCCCTTGATTCAAACATATCCATAGAGCACATGCTAGCAGTGTTCAACAATTTGTGCTTTAGTTGTTAACACTTTAAATCGGAGCCACAATGAGGAGAGAAAATATTTTGTTTCTCTTTGGTGAAAGGAGTAAAAACCACAAGACCGAGCAATAAAATGAAATTTCCTGTGTCTTTGTGCGAAAAGCTAGTATTAGTGAATAAAGCTGGGATACTAAATATATTTTGTTTAGTTAATACTAGTGGGCATATTTACTAATATCATTTCTACTGAAATTCTATTTGATTCATTTCTTTTGTTATTATTACTTAAATGTCTGAAATTTTCTGGATTAAAATATAAATATATCCTTGATCTTGTTTTTATAGTTCTTTTTTGCTCTATAAGAATCTGCATTAATTTAAGTGAGCTAGTAACAATGTTTATTATTGATCAAGAGATTGTATACCAGCCTAAATTCATCATAAAAACTGGAATCAAGGGGTGCCTGGGTGGCTCAGTCGTTTAGCGTCTGCCTTCGGCTCAGGTCATGATCCCAGGGTCCTGGGATCGAGCCCCGCATCGGGCTCCCTGCTCAGCGGGAAGCCTGCTTCTCCCTCTCCCACTCCCCCTGCTTGTGTTCCCTCTCTGGTTGCGTGTCTCTCTCTGTCAGATAAATAAAATCTTTGAAAAAAAAAAAAAACTGGGGGCGCCTGGGTGGCTCAGTTGGTTAAGCGACTGCCTTCAGCTCAGGTCATGATCCTGGAGTCCCGGAATCAAGTCCCGCGTCGGACTCGCTGCTCAGCAGGAAGTCTGCTTCTCCCTCTGACCCTCCCCCCTCTCATGTGCTTTCTCTCTGTCTCATTCTCTCTCTCAAATAAATAAATAAAATCTTAAAAAAAAAAAAAACTGGAATCAAGAGTCTCTTATTCAGACATTTATCCACTAGAAACAAATTAAGCATTTTAGTCTATGATCACTTGTGACACCTGAGAAGTGTTAATGCTTCTTTTTATTTACAGATGCTCAGAAACGCAGACTTTTACACTTGAGCACAATGATGATCAATTATTGTGTCTACTTGAATATTGTTTTATACTGCATTTTATATAGCACATCATATGGTGTGTTCACTTTTTATTTTATTCATTCATCATTACTGCCATGTGCTTTGTATGATAGCAGGCAATGGGAGATGTTGGGTGGGGCACATGGTGAGATTATAAAATAGAAGAAATTTAAAAATACAGTGACACCCTCAGGGAATTAAATTTCCCTTGTTTTTGGTTCATGAATGTTCAACATAGAACTATTGGAGGTTTCATGCAATGCCCCATCATCTACTGGTGAATGACTTTCATTTGTATGTATATTGTATAAAACATTCTCCAACTCAACTATATCTTACTTATGTTATCTGGTCTTTTCACTTGTATTATATAGTCACTTTTGAAAATAATTCTTTCATAGAACATTTCCAAATATGTGAACATGGCTCATGACATATAAAATAGCAAAAAGTTGGATCTACAATTTTAGGGCAGAATATTATTACTATAATAATCTCCTGCATATATAGAAAACTTCTTTTCATATTCCCTTAATCAAATAAAAAAAAACCCTCCAGATTGCATATATAAACCAATCTGTTACATATTAGTTCAAGTATCTGTATAAAATAAATATTGATTCAGACATGCAATAAATCCATAAACAGACATCTCCACATTTACTTTGAAGACAAATTACCCAGGGAGGTAAAGATGTCATTCCCTTTATCACAGATCCAATTTTAAGACACGTCAAGGAATAAAAATGTATGACTCTTAGGCGACTTTGCCCTGCTCAAGCTGAGGAATGCAAGCCAGGGTGTACTATTCTTGTTAGACTACAAAGATAAGACCACCCTGAGTGGCTCCTGTGAACACTGTCACAGCTGCTTCTTTTCTCTTTGAAATCATTCAAAGTGATGCATGAAGACGAGGCTGCTTTTATCGGCCTCCCACTCGGGGTCTGTTTAGCCCACTGAGGAAAATACTTGTGATACACTGCTGACAGAAAACAAAACATGATCCAAACAGCAGGGCTGCTACTCACAGGATATTATTATGTCAATCAAGGGATGCAGCTGTGATAGAGAAAATCTTCTAACACAAATATATTAGGAGGAGGGGGAGGAAGGACTATTTGTGCTTCTATATGTCAGTGTTGGGCACACTGGCAATGGCCCTGTAGCAAGAGGACCTGTTAAAAAAAAAAGGGAAGGGAAGGGAAGAGAAGGGAGGGGAAGGGAAGGAAAGGAAAAAGGAAAAGGAAAGGAAAAAGGAAAAGGAAAAGGAAAGGAAAAAGAAAAGAAAGAAAAGAAAAGAAAAGGATCCTGGAAGTCACTTTCTCATCATTACCATTATTATCACAAATTTTTTTCTCTCCCATAAAGCACCACCCATCCCAGTTCAGTTGAGTCTGTGAATCAATGGAGAACAAAACAAAAAGAATGAACCACCATCTCCACATCACCACAAACAAATGAGATAAATATGTAAAATATTTTACCTGTGATAACATAAAAGGCATTGTTACATGTGCAATACATAAATTACATTCTTTAATATTCACAAAACCCTAAATATAGGTGTTTTTCCCATTTCACAGATAAGAAAATTGAACTTCACAAAAGTTAAGTAACTTGACCAAGAGCATAAAGCTGTAAAAAGTGCTGAGATTCAAACCACATCTCTAATATTTTTTCCATCATTATCACTGTAGGGTCATTTTTCCTTTCCATTTACCTAAATGCATTTACACCAGATCTGGAATGCATTCTGTAATGAGATGGATAAAAGAATTTATTTTTGTTATATCTTGTTATATTAATACATGTAGAGGCTATTGACTTAGTAAGAGTGCCCTTTAAATATTCTGTTATAGCTAGCTAATTCTAATAGGTATATTAGAGGCTATTTAATTTTACTGTAGAGAAGTATGTTTTAGGATTAAAGAAAATTAATAAATGTATCAATCATTTGCTTGAAAATAAAGATTTTTCTAAAAAGGTCTTTAACTTTCTTATCAGTATCAATATAACATATGAAAGTCCTCTAAAACTAAATGGGCTAAATATAGAAATAATCGATGACATGCAAGAAATTTTTGAGAAAAGTGAAGAATCAAAATTATTAATAAGTAGAAACTATACTAAAGTTCTTTATATGCATATCTGAATGAAAAAACATGTGGATCATGGGAAATGCTGCCATGATATAAATGTACAGTTGAAGCTAAGCTATTACGATTTTCTCCAACATTTTTAAATCCAAAAAATTCAGAAAGTCTCAGAAACAATTCTGAGAATACTGTTTTGAACAGTTCTTTTAGGATACCATGTTTGACCCAAGACTCTGATCAACTTAAAACTAAACTTTAGATACATTTTCCCTCCTACCCAATTGTTCCAATCAGTTCCTTTCATCAAACTCTGCATGGTTAGTTCACTACTCGCCCGTCTACCAATCTGTCCTTCATTCTTTGATTTCTATCTTTCTGTTAGAATTGAGGCTTGATATTCATTTCCCAGCTATAGCTTACCACCCTCTCAACTGTGGTTTAATTTCTCTTCCTGAATTGGCTTCTTGGGACTAAGAACGGTGAACTTCAGCCCTGTTTAAATTGGCCAGAGACTCTCTTTTCTTACTTAGCAGACACTATTACTATAGCATGGATAAGAAAAGGGAGGGATAATTTGTTCATCATTCCACCAGCAGAGACATAATCAAAAATTCACTTATAGGCAACCATAATAAAAAGAGTCTAAGTGTAGAATTTTGGAAGTTGACTCTATCTACATGTAACCCCAAAGTATCTTAGTTATTGCTTCTGCATTTGGATCAGAAACTATATCCAAAGCAAATAAAATATATGTTGGTTACAAATGGACATGTTTATTAAATAAAAAATCTCTTATAAAGAAAAAAATCCAGGGGCGCCTGGGTGGCTCAGTCGTTAGGCGTCTGCCTTCAGCTCAGGTCATGATCCCAGGGTCCTGGGTTCGAGCCCCACATCGGGCTCCCTGCTCAGTGGGAAGCCTGCTTCTCCCTCTCCCACTCCCCTGCTTGTGTTCCCTCTCTCGCTGTCTCTCTCTCTGTCAAATAAATAAAATATTTAAAAAAAAGAAAAAATCCATTAATTTTAGCAACAACTAATTTGAGAAAATGTTAATTTATTTTTTCCATAAGTAATCAATGAAAAAAATGGGGCAAAATCTTTCAAAACCATTTTAGTGGTTTATAGCCTTTTTCTAAAATATTGTAAAATGCAATGTAATTTTTGATCTTTGTTTTGAAACATAGGCATAGCCTTCTATTTTTTAATGTAGCGTATTTCCAGTCTTTACTATTTACCTTATGAATTACACTCACTTTGGAAATATTTGTTTAGTAACAGCATAGATATCTATCTTCCTTTGATGATTAAAATCTAGTCTGCAGAAAGGATGGTTGATTATGGAACATTTCTGAGATCTTCGGGTCAATTCTATAATGATGATTTTGCAAATTCTTAAATGCCACGGCATTCAACAAAAATATATTCTCTATTTATTGTTCATTTGGAATTTTTCAGCCATTAAATAATATACTTTTTAAAGAGTAAAATGTACCAAATGTTCATTTAAAAGTAAAGTTGCCTGTATGTAATCCATATTACAAAAACAGCAGACCTGTTTTATGACACAAACCCATCACTGAGACTTTTTGCCTAGACCCCTGATCCTTCCAAATCTTTGTGACCATAAGCTTTGTTATAGCGCTATTTTATTCTAAAGATAAATAGTCATTTATGTTTTTAAAGATAATGTCAAGTCTTAGACCAACTAATAGATTGACAAAGAATAGTAAACATATCATGAAAAGTGTTTACTTTAAAACATATTTATCTCACTTTTGGGCCAATTCCAAGGGGGCAAAATACCATTTTATTTTTTTTTAAAGATTTTATTTATTTTTTTGAGAGAGAGAATGAGAGACAGAGAGCACGAGAGGGGAGAGGGTCAGAGGGAGAAGCAGACCCCGTGCTGAGCAGGGAGCCCGATGCGCGACTCGATCCCGGGACTCCAGGATCATGACCTGAGCCGAAGGCAGCCGCTTAACCAACTGAGCCACCCAGGCGCCCAATACCATTTTAAAGTAAAAAGAAAACAATTAAAATTTTAATTTACATCATATTCTTAATATAAAATCGACAAGTCAATAGTGGACAGATGTTGAGATGATGCCTAACAGGCAATGAATAGTTTCTTTGTTTGAGATGAAGTAATGTTTTGGTGAAATTGTGTAGACTATCATCACTAAATGCTGGCTGGTTTTCATTTTCAAATTATTGTAAAACTGTTTGAATAAAGAAGTCATTCTAACTGAATGCCAAACTTCCTATGGAGCTGAACATTTCTTGAAAAATAAGATCTGGTTTGGGTCATTTAAAATCTTTATTAGTTGTTAAGAATGCACCTTTTGTATTTTTCGAGAATTTCAGAAGGATTTGAAGACATCTTCAAGTTAGAGTGGAATCAAATTTTAACATTACCATACAGAAGAGGGATAATTATGAATTAGAAACACATTCATCAAGAGCCTATTATGGGCAAAGTACTCTACTGGGGACAGAGCAATATGGAAATGCGTCATTTTTCTAATACCACCACTGAATCCAATATAGTCTTGTGGCATATACAGTTGATCCTAGCTTTTTTTCCCTCTAATGCCAAGACTGCCATGTGTTAGAGAAGCATAGGAAAGCCCCCATTTCATTTCACTGAAGGACAACTTATATGTGTTGAAACTGCAAAGGACAAGACTGACAGCACTCACAGAGGAAAGTGTCCCTACCATCAGTTACCCAGATGGGGAAGCGACTTGAAGAACCACTCTTTGATATCAGTGACCCCAAGTCCCACTTTAAAAAGATCCTTACTGTAATATGTACAGTACACTTGGAAATACTGACAAATGGGCTTAAAAAGTAACAACTGAAAAATAACTCTTTATCTAGGAGGAATAGTCGAGCATAAGAGATGCATTTCCCAAATCTGTTGGCAACCCTCATGCTCGTAAATTTTCAAAGAAAACACTAGTAATTACCTATCCTGCTCAAATATTTTTTAGTCTTGAAAAATTGTTATATTAAAGTAAATATTAGGTTGAAGAAAATGTTTAAAATAGTTAATCTTGGAACTGCTCTGCTTGAAATATTGAAAAGGGAGAGAAACACTGGTAAAAGTTTCTCCTGGCCCTTAGGCCTCTCCAACTCTAGTTTGAAAATCACTGCATTAGGTGATCAAAAAGCTTCCAGAATATTTTAATTGCCCTGCATATAATCACTTAGAATTATATTGTATTTATTTATTTTTTATTTTTTTATTTATTTATTGCACTTCAATGTGTGAATCTTCACAATATCTATATAAATCATAAAAATTAAAACAGCAATGTTTTGCAACAACCTAAATTCCTTTATAAAAAAGTGTTTGTTAGAGAACATAAGAGTTACATTATAATAAAGCTAAAAGCTTAGTCTATCTACTGCCTATTGAAATTCCAGTATAAAATGCTTCAGTAGGGAGTATTCATCTTTCTGAAGTGATTTGAATAGCTGCACCAAGTCCTGTGCCTCCAGTGGGGGAATACCTCAAAAACAAGTTCATCCTGAGTTAGGAAGAGTTTAGAATTCTGTAGAAAGTGGGGGAATTCTGAATAAATTCTGAAGAATTCACCTTTCTCAGAAAGAAGAGTATCTCATGGTAGGAAGAATTGTGAATCCAAAAACTTAGTCAAAGGTCATAATCAGGAGGAGACTTATACAAATTTTTTTTTAATTGCTCTGTTTGTACAAATATTTCTAACATTCACTGACAAATTTTGAAAAATTGTAACAAAATTCTGCCCCTTAACTCATGATGCATTTACTTCCTAATTTTGTACATAGTTCAGTTCTATACATTAGGACAAGAAGACAAAAAGCTGTGGTATAAAGAAGAACTCTTGCATATACAATGACATTGAAGTTACTCTGATTTAAGAAAAGAGAAAGAGAAATGTAAAGATTCACAGTATTGCAGACAAGCTGATACAAATAATATGACCATACAAAACTAGTTTCTTAACAAAACAGCAGAGGAAAACAAAAGAAAATATATCGTGTTATTCACAGTTTCTCAAAAATGTGAAATTCTCTTTTGTTCATTTATTTATGACTAATACTGCTGGAACTAAAATTATAAAACTAAATGTAAAAAAAAAAGTGCATTGACCAAGATCAACATGAAAATGAAATTTGTGAAACACTTTGAAGGAGTCACTGTATTGGGAATGGTTCTTGTGTTTTGTCTTTACATTTTAATTCCAAATTGGTGGCACCAAGCTTATGTTCATATACACTTTAAACCTAAAATTAGAAACTCATGTGATTCATTGCCTTTGAATGTAAGCTCATTAAATAAAGATGAAGTAAAACAGAACTAAAAAAACCAAAAAACAAGCCTTACTCCAATCTGACCAGTCAAGCACATCATATGACCATATGCAAGTCCACTAAGTGTTGGCTCTGACTGGCTGCCGAGTGATGCCTGAAGACAGTAATCTTCTACTGAGAAACCTGTCACCATCCCTGTGTCTCTAATCTAATAGTAAAAAGAATAATTTGAGTCTTTTCATGACAAATCCCAGAATGGGGAATATGATGAACCACCCTGCCTTAAAGTATCAGGCATTCTTCTTCAAATGTAATGGACTGCTTGACTGGAAAAGATGAATAGATACCTCAGAAATCTTTCTGACTAGTGTCTGTCCCTAGTAACATTAAATGGCTCACTGCAGTGCGGGAGGGGCGAGAACTTTCAAGGAAATCAGCAGGAGCTCTGTAAACTTGTTCTGTTTTCCTATGGATGACAGCCAGTACCCATTTCTCCAAACTTGCAAGAATCCAAGCCTTCCTGGAGGCCAGCCCTGGGGACAAAGGTGCTTCTCCAAAGCTGTTATAGATAGGGACATTTGGGCTGAATGAGAAACACAGTAAACAAAGGCAAAAACTACTAACTGGAAACACTGGCTATACAACACATACTTCCTTCCTAGTCTTTCACTCCTTACAAAGACCAAACTGGATGCTTTCTGTTGCATACAAGAAACTAAGTCATTGAAACTGATTAAAAAAATAATCAGCATTAAGGAACAGGACTTTGGAAGATCATCTAAATAAAGTAGGATGAGGTTTGACTTTTGTACTTGGAAAAAATAATGATAAAATTACAGCAAATATAGGGCCTGTTTTCTCAATTTCTTTGAATTTGCATGGTCCAAGTAGAGAAAAAGCTTTAAGTCTCTCTCCTCTTGTTGGGGAGAAAGAAAGAAAACAGTGACTGTGACCAAAGATAAACACAACCAAGTTACTTCCACGTTCAACTGGCTCTTAAGTGATGAATTACTGGAATCAAAATTTATTGTTCCTTTGTGTTCCTTTAAGAAGCCATCCTACCCAAGAGAAATCATAATATAAATTATTCACTCATTATGTGAAATGTGTATATTTATGAAGTACCAAATAACCAAGCTTTACTGGATAGAAATTTACTGAATCCAAATTTAATTGGAAGTAATGGACTCACACATGAAAACCTGACGATAGTTACAAAATAAATTAAATATAGTCAGTAGCTGTCAATTCAATATGCATGTCTGAAATTTTTCACTGAGGTTAGGGGCCTATGAAAGCTCTCTGAATTGTATTAAACCAGATATTAATCAGTTTTTATTGTTTTTCACTTTTATAAGTTAATCACAGTTATTTGTTTATTTCAGATGAGGCTTTGCGCATCTTTATATAATTTGAAACTAGTTTGTGACATACAAATGTCAAGCAAAATTACAATATTATAAGTGAATTCACTATTATTCTCCCAAAATGCATTACTGGTATATTTAAAAGTTTAAAAGTAGGCATTACATTAAACCATGACATGGCATATATTACACATATAAATCTATGTGTGTTATTTGCCTGTTTAAGTCTCTGTAAATCTCTCTAGGTGTGACCTTTAACCTGGAATGCAAAGACTTATTCCATCTCAGGCTATGGAAGCACAGGGCCATTTGTGGAAGGGTGTGAAAACCATTCACAAACTAATTTAAAACCTCTTTTAAAGTTTCAACCCATTTCATCTCTTGTGATATTGGTGTAATTCAATCCATAACATATGTATTAATATAGTATATATAACAGAATACTGGATATTATATTACTTTTCTAAATACATCTCTTCCATGCTACAAATGTTACCCATTATCTTTAATATACTGGTAAATTCTGAACAAATGCCAGTTTCAGCAATACTTTATATCATTTTATACATTTCAACAAAAAATGCCTTTTTTTATTTTCTTCCCTAGACTTGGGAACCCTAATTTTTCTATTTTCATTACATTCTTCTACCTTTCTGGATAATTTATGTCCTTTTTTCAGTATCACTCTCAATTGTTGCACTATACAATATTCCTAGCACATAGATTATTTCCTATATGATAATTTATTTGAGTTTTTAATCGTCCTGAATTTGGTTGGAGTTTTGGAAAACAACTATAATTTTCCAAGAATTATCTATATAGAATTCCCAGATTCTTCCATATTCTTTAGCATCATAAAATGTCAGCAGTTTTCTTTCAGACATGATCATTTTTTAAAGATTTTATTTATTTATTTGAGAGAGAGAGAGAGCATGAGAA
Organism: Neomonachus schauinslandi; assembly: GCF_002201575.2. Taxonomy (NCBI): domain Eukaryota; kingdom Metazoa; phylum Chordata; class Mammalia; order Carnivora; family Phocidae; genus Neomonachus; species Neomonachus schauinslandi. The sequence goes on from NC_058404.1 coordinate 98,486,985, forward strand.
GGGGGAGGGTCAGAGGGAGAAGCAGACTCCTTGCTGAGCAGGGAGCCCGATGCAGGACTCGATCCCAGGACTCCAGGATCATGACCTGAGCCGAAGGCAGTCCCTTAACCAACTGAGCTACCCAGGTGCCCATATGTGATCATTTTAATATAAGCTATCCTCAGTTTGGTAATAAACTTAGCACACTATCTTAGGGAAAGAAATGCCTTGTTTCAATCACAAGTAAAATACAGCATTATCAAATCATTTTTGCTGAGATTATCCATATAGCCAACACTATATGGTTCCAAGTTTTAATATTTGCTGGATTATTTGTATATGTTCTTCAGGAATATTACTTTATGTATTCATACAGTAAAAACAACAACAACAGAAACAACAACAACAACACAAAAACCCTCCAGTGTGCAATCTAGGTTAAGAACATAGTTTTCACATTAATTAATTTTCTCCCACTCTGATCCTGTGGTGTTTATTCACTTTCTCAATAAATTATTATTGATGACACTTTAGCTGTCAGGCATTTAACTCAGTGCAGGGGATACAATGATGAGCACGAGAAATGAGGACAGAAAGAATCCCTCACCTTTCCAAAGTGTACACCCAGATATAGAGCTCTATTCTATTACAGGTGTGGGCACTTTGATATTTTGTTGTGATGTTCTCTGACCTTTGAAGTTTTTTTTTTTTTTTTATGGTACCGTTTTATAATATCAAAGGATATGTTCCAATTTATGTGATAAACGATTATTTCCTTAAGCTATTGCTTACAATATAGAAACTACTATATTAGATGTGCTGCTGTATTCACTAATTAGGATGCACAGTAACTAAGTAAGGTAGGTATTAACAAAATAATTATTTTAGGATCAAAAAACTGAAGGTCAGAAATTTTTAATAACTCTCAATGTCATAGAGCTAGTTCAGGGGCTAAGTGAGCCTTATGAAATGAAATTTGAACCCTGAGCCCCCAACTCTAAAATTTATTATCTTTCTAGTTCTTTTAATATTGTTGTGTTTAACTCTTCTCAACTCTAAAACTCCCAAGTAGTAGATGCAAAGGTTATTATGCATCAGTATGATGATTATGATAAAATTGCTAACTCTTAGCAACTGGTATACACAATTTAAAATGGCTAAGTGAGGGCACCTGGGCTGCTCAGTTGGTTAAGCATCTGCCTTCAGCTCAGGTCATGATCCTGGAGTCCCGGATCGAGTCCTTCATATCCCTCTGACCCTCCTCCCTCTCATGTTCTCTCTCTCTCATTCTCTCTCACATAAATAAAATCTTTTAATTTTTTTTTTAAATTAAAAAAATAAAATGGCTAAGTGAATTGGTTATATAACCAAATGCAAAAGTCAATTCATTTTCTGTCATGTATCCCTCAGGTCCAATGAATATAAATAAAGTTTTGGCTCTTTTTAAAATGTTAGGAAATATGCATTAAAAAAATCTGAACATTTTAAGTAAGATATATTAATTTTTAAAAATAAATTTGATTAGGGGCGCCTGGGTGGCTCAGTTGGTTAAGCCACTGCCTTTGGCTCAGGTCATGATCCTGGAGTCCCAGGATTGAGTCCCGCATCGGGCTCCCTGCTCGGCGGGGAGTCTGCTTCTCCCTCTGACCCTCCCCCCTCTCATGTGCTTTCTCTCTCTCATTCTCTCTCTCTCAAATAAATAAATAAAATCTTTAAAATAAATAAATAAATAAATAAATTTGATTATTATTTTAATCTGGTGAACAATGGATCAAACCACAATGGCAATATAACAAAGTGAGAATTCTTACAAACTTTAATTTATTAGTAGTTATTTATGATCTAATAATGTTATAGATTTTATACATAATGTTCAAATTATATATCAAATATATCCAAACATACACATTAACTTTTCTTTTCCAAAATGAATGTTTTTTGTTAAATGTTAGCAGTCATCTCTTTAAATCAACAAACTGAAGAGTTAGTGGTAAAAGAGAGTTAGTTATAGAAAACCGACTATTTTTCCACTGGAAGTATAACTGACGTTTACTTGTACTTCCAAAAATATTTGTAAATGTTATTGTACTGTATTTGCTTATCTTTCTTCTTTTATTTTTATTTTATAATTTGTATTTAGTACCATTAATGGGCTGGTCTTTCTACCTATGTGTCTTTATCTCTACATATAAAATAAGTCGAATGATTGAAATTTATATCTAGAGAGATAATATATATTATGTGTATTATGTATGTAATATGATATAAACTATGTATTGCATGTATAATTGGTAATATATATTTATGATTGATGTTCGTTAATTAAAGCTATAGGAACCAAAATTAAGCATTTTTTTTATCAGTTATTATCCCAAGATATTATTTCAAAGAATCCCTTTGTTCTTTTATTAGTTTTCCAGAAGACTGCTTCATTACAAATAAATATTCATTTTCAACATTGCACAATATACTTTATAACTCATTAAAAATTCAAAAAAGCTCCATATTCACTGTTAGCCACTAGTTTCTCCTTTACCTTGTCATAATTTATTGGTGTTCTCAATTGTTAAACACAAGCATTTATTAATCCCTAGTGAATAAATGGATATTGTTGGTATTAGATTCTGTCTACATAATGACATTTCTGTTGTTTCCATAAAATTAATTCATAGAAAATATCCATCGGTTAATTACTACGATAGAAAAGAAAAAAATTCACTAAGGCAATAATTAAATGCTAAGCTATATTTCCTATATAATTGAATATATAACACAAATATCCAAATTTATTAATATCAAGATTTAGAAATATAAAAAAATAGGCAAGGCTACTAACTCATTTGATTTGGAAAAATGAATCTCTTAGTATATTTATATATTTTTTGACTAGCACTGAGCCTACATCTCAGGCTCATGCTTTTTACGGCATTTGCAATTAATTGCTCCCACCTTATTTCCTTCAAAAGTGTATGTATGTGCTTCCACTCTTGAAAGTCACTGAATTATAACTTAAACATTCCTCTTAGCACAGTATAGACCTTATTTAGTGAAAGGGTAACATTTTCATGAAGCACTACAGAGAAAAGTCAGTCAGCTTCAAGACACAAGGACTACTGTTTCCATTCACAGCTTTGTTTTAAATCTTCCCTTGTTTTTTCTCAACAAACCATGGCACAATGCTCCTGCATGTTCCCCTCCCAAACTGGGGCTGTCAATACCAGGTTCTTCGGCCCCTGAATATGCGAGCAGGCTAGAGTCGGTCTTCCCATGAAAATCAAGTCAATGACCTGCCTCCTTGGCTTCTTGTGAACTAAAAGACACCATAATTTTTCATCCTTTCCATTCTCACATGTTGTAAATGTTCACTCAAGTCCACAATCCAATACAAAATGCATTAATTCCTCCAAAGTGAGTTCACCGTGCATGATTTAATTATAGCCAATTGGACATACTTTTCCTTTACTTTTCTGAAAAAAAATAACTCAAGGATCCATCTCTAAGAAAATTTTGATTCAATAGCTTTGCATTGCCCTTATCTGATCATGTGGAAGAAAATGAGGTTTTGTGCTATTGACTTATCAAAAAAAAAAGTATAGCCATAAAAGTTTTACCCACACATTTTTTCTCCTCAAGGACTCAAGTTTTGAGTCCTTGACAACTTTTCTATTTCCCACCACTTACTGTACCCAAACTTAAAAAAACAAAAAAGAAGGAACACTGCTACTTCTTTTATTCTAATCCCTCACATTTTGCAGTCAGTGTTGAAGTCAGATATACAAAATTACACACAGTTTTCCAAGATTTGCATTTAAAAGATTGCACACAAGCTTCAATACAGGTTGCTTTTCCGTGACCATAGAAACATCAGAAAAGTTGGAAAATTCAGTCCACTGAACTTCAAATGACTTTATTAAAGTGTCACTAATCAGAGTTAAAAGACACAGAGTTTTAGTGTTTGGGCTAACAAAGTGAATAACTCTCAAAGTCTAATGACCTACTAAGGGCATCACTTAAAATTTTAAAAAAGTCTAGTTGAAAGCAAATTAAATAAGAAAACTTTCATTGCTTTCTCCAAAAGACTGATCTCATACAGATAAGGCAGCTCAGCTTAGATACTGAATATTGTGCTCTCTGGCTGGGCAGCTGGAAAAATCTTCCTGTTAACATTTAAAGGACTATATGCATATGTATATGCATAAACTACAAATTATAAAATAAAAACATAAGATATATATGTAAACTACAACCCTTGGAAACTCTGAGTGTACTCTAATTAATTATAAGCCAACAAGAAATTCCAATATGCAAATGCAAATCAAAGTTCATTAATAATGCATGCCAGACAATATTTAGGAGAAGGAAAAATCATTAAGTGCTACTAGAAAATCTACACACTAGCTAGAGGCTTGAGAGAGAAGATTTTTTTTAAATCTTCTTCTTTCTTCTACTAATAAAAAAGAGAAGGAAGAACAACATGTAATTTATGTATCATTATTTTGTGGTATCAAAGGCAACTTCTAAGATTAGCTATCTTTAAATGGTTATAATAACAACATGAACAAAAATCCCAGAAAAAAAATTAAAGGAAAATAACATATATTATTATTATCCTTTTTCCCCTATTGTTCTCAGGAGGTCCTTAGACATTTCTCTTTGGCCTTAAGCACAAGGCTAATAGTAGAAGAAACCCGATTCTGATATCGGGTGATACTGATATTACTTCAAATTTATTTTTTTTTTATTTTTATTTTTTTAAAGATTTGATTTATTTGATAGAGAGAGACAGAGAGAGAGCAGGAACACAAGCAGGGGGAGTGGGAGAGGGAGAAGCAGGCTCCTCGCCGAGCCAGGAGCCCGATGCGGGGCTCGATCCCGGGACCCTGGGATCATGACCTGAGCCGAAGGCAGACGCTTAACGACTGAGCCACCCAGGTGCCCCTATTACTTCAAATTTAGAATCTCCAAGTCCAAAACACAGAAAAGGCAAAGTTAGCACCCTGGCTGCCCAATATTTTTATTTTACAGAGTTTTTTTTTTCCACACTGCTTACTCCAGTGTAAAAATACATTGTGTAAGCAGGACAATGACCTGCTCCATTCACTATTCCCTCCAGGAGACACCTGGACAGTCACCTGGTTCACCAAGTTCACAAATATTTTGATCACCTATAATGTGTACAAGAAAAGTGTCAGCAATTCTAGGACTTTGATTAGAAGATGATCTTTGTTTCTATTAGCAATTTAAATATGACCAAATTACAAATGTGCCTCCTAAAGGTAAAAGAGAAAATAATCTGAAGGCAATAGCTACAATAGCACCAAGAAAGCTAACCCCAGTTATTCATAAAATTCACTTCAATGAATTCATTTCTTCAACTTTTATTGATCATTGCCCTGAGCCAGGTACTGCTATAGACACTAAGGATGTTTTATTCAAAATCCACACTCGATGTCTCTTGGATATGCTCTGGTAAAATTTACAGCACTGCTCAACATTCATCAGGAACTTTTTTTTACTGGATTATAGTTGACATACAACGTTACATTAGTTTCAGGTGTCAACATATTGCTTCAACAATTTTATACATTACTCAGTGCTCACCACAATAAGCACAGTCACCATTTGTCCCATACATTATTATAATATTATTGCTTATATTCTTAATGCTGTACTTTTCATCTTTGTGACTATTTTATAACTGGAAGTTCATACCTCTTAATCTCCTTCACCTATTTCACTCATATCCCCAGTTTGGGGATATCAGCAACCACCAGTTTATTTTCTGTATTTAAGAGTCTATTTTTGTTTGTTTCGTTTTTTTTAGATTCCACATATAAGTGAATTCAAATGGAAAGATATACTCATGTATTTGAAGAGTTAATATTGTTAAAATGTCCATATTACGCAAAGCAATCTACAGATTTAATGCAATCCCTATCAAAATACCAATAGTATTTTTCACAGAACTAGAGCAAATAATCCTAAAATTTGGATGGAACTACAAAAGATCTTGAATAGCCAAAGCAATCTTGAAAAAGAAAAACAAAGCTGGAGGCATCACAATCCCAGATTTCAAAATATACTACAAAGCTATACTAATCAAAATAGTATGGTACTGGCATAAAAATAAACACAGATCCATGGAACAAGAATGAGAACCTGGAAATAAACTCACTCATATATGGTCACTTAATCTGTGACAGAAGAAGCAAGAATATTTAATGGAGAAAAGACAATCTTTTTAATAAACGGTGTTAGGAAAACTGGACAGCTACATGCAAAAGAATAATCACTTCTTTACACCATACACAAAAATAAGTTCAAAAGGAATTAAAGACCCAAGTGTGAGACATAAGGACCTTTTTTTTCATTACAGTAATTGAGTTGTGAGAGGTCCCTGGCAACTTTAAAAGTGTAAATTGCTTTACATGTCAAGAAAATCTCTCTGTCCTAATGTACTTCTCATGCTTACTCCTGCAACTTCCATCAAAACCCAAATCTATCAGTTCATCTCTTAAAACAAACGGTCCTGTGACCAGCTCAATAACTTTTCTTGATTCCCATTTTACACAGTCCTGAGCTGAGTTTGCCTTTGGAAAATGCCCGGTGTTTTCTCCCTCCCTATTTGCGTTTAGCAATTCATGTAAGCCCAAGATCAAACTTATCTTCTGGGGGTGCCTGCGTGGCTCAGTCCTTAAGCGTCTGCCTTCGGCTCAGGTGATGATCCCAGAGTCCTGGGATCCAGCCCCGCGTCGGGCTCCTTGCTAGGCGGAAGCCTGCTTCTCCCTCTCCCGCTCTCCCTGCTTGTGTTCCTGCTCTCACTCTCTCTCTCTCTCTCTGTGAAATAAATAAATAAAATCTTAAAAAAAAAAAAAAAACAACTTATCTTCTGGAAGCCCTTTCAAATTAACATACCTAACAATGTGGTCAACTAATTTACTCTGTCTGCTCTCAAGAAGTTGCCGCTACATTCCTTTTTTTTTTTTTTCCTATACCGTGGCTTCTCAAACTTTTTTATCAGAGAAGGGCCAATATTTATTTTTTTTATTTAATTTTCTAAGCAGTGAAGTTCTTCACATACTAGGTAGTCGGTATGCAAACTCAGATTTTTAAAAATATGCTCAAAAGTCTGAGATAAATAAAATCACTAAGAACTGCTACTACTAATACTATGTTGAGAAATAAAATTAAAGTTTCATCATTTTCTAACCAAATGGAATTCTAAATTAGAAAAAAGTTCTTGATTGATTCAGGGGGTCCATTAGAACAGTCAGCGGATGGTTACACAGTGGAAAAGTGGAAGGAGTCTGGAACTGAGGCTGTAGATTCCAGCCGGGGAAACTAAAAAGCAATAGGCCCCGTGGATTGAAGTTGCTTCATTCATCATTGTTTTTAAACCCGTGAAGATACAGTGCAACATACCTAGAATAAAATATTGATTTGTTTCTGAAAATGTTTGCACTGACTGAAGGAGAGTAAGCTATCAGTATACGGAAGAGTAGATGCAGATTTTAGAAGACATACCTTAGCTTTTACAGGAAAATACAGAGCCCTTAATATAAGAACCATAGGTGTTTTTCAAAGTACTCACTGGACAAAATTTAAAACTGCAAAATGATTGATTTCTTAAAAACCTTATGTAGCTTCTACATGAAATTATGTAAAAATGAAGCAGAACATTTACTATCTAGTAAATAAAGCACTCATACAATTAATGTTAGCAGTATAGTTCATTATAACCCAATGTGCAGTTTCAAAATTATATAGCATTGATTCATTTGCTTTAGGTATTTACTCAGAAGAACTGTACACAGGTGAAACATTCTCCATTTAAAAAACTCTGATTTAATATAAAAACCAAGAAATAAAAAGAGCAGTGAAATGAATGAACAAAGTTTTACAGTAGCATTTTAGATTTCATTGTAGTATTCTTAGCTATGGAGTAATATAACATTTTGTTTCTCTCTTCACCCAATTGCTTTTACTATAAAGAATAAAATGATATGCATATGATGAGATCTACAAAATATTTAAGTGCTAGCCATGATCATGTTAAATTGTGACAAATACACCGTTTTAGGAATTTTTTAATATTTAAGAGTATATTCATAGTAAATAAGAAAATAAGGGGAAAAAGTCTTTAAACAAATCTTTCTAATTCAGAAGCCTAAATTAAAATAAAATACAATGGCAAACACATGATTATTTGGTTCAGAATATGAACTATGTACAAAGAATTCACCAATATTTTTCATATTAATGGATGTATATGTATACATATCTATGTTATGAAACATAACAATATAGTTATTAAACTATATATATGAAACAATTATGAAAAAGTTTGACTAACAAGTCTTGGCCACTGACCTTGCTCTCTGTAGTAGCAGCCTAAATAAATTTCTTAAGAAAAGAAATATTTTGCAAGTGTAATGAGATGATCTTAAGACAGATTGAAATGTATTGCCTAATATAGAAAGCAAAAATCCAAAGAAGATAATATGGCCATCATTCAGTAATAATAATGAAATGGACACAGACTTAGCACTCTGAAATATAAAGGATCCCTAAGAATTAAGAACACAAAATCTGAATTTTTTAATATGGAAAAAAAAAGTATGAGAAACCTTTTGCACATTAAAGAAGAAGTCATATGCTAACCAAAATACTCTTTTTTAAATGTATATAACATACCTCATGCTCTCAATATTAAAAATGCTATTTTTAGTTTGTTTTTTTAATTTAGATATATTTACATTAAAATCCAAAACACACTATAAAACTAAATAAAATATATCATGTAATAATTTAATAAATCATCTGAATATTATTTTGATTAGAAGTTTGTCCTTAGAATGCATTTACTTTAGATAAGAACCAGTAAAATATAAAAGTATATTTTAGTTATTTACTTTAAAAATAATTTAGTTATTAATTTTTCTACTAAGTCAATGTGTTCCTCATGCAAACATATAGTGAAAGATATAACTCAGAAATTTTCACATAGCTTTGTTTTAAAATGATAAATCAAGTAACTATAAAATCTCAAATCACTACAGTTATAATTATTGGTAAACTTAATGAATCCCTTTCATAAGATAAACTACTTGTTAACAATTTTAGACACCATAAGACATGCTTTATGGACACATAATTAGGCATTTCTTTTTTATGTGTTTTTTTTTTATTCAGAATATATAAATGTCAGTCAGTGAAACAGAGTTCTGATCAGTCAATAAAGAGTTAATTGATTAAATTTATTCATGTTCAAGTGAGTTTTCAGGGTTTTGTTGGGGGTCCTAAAATTTATTTTCCTATTTTTGTTGATATAACCCTTTTGCTCAACCCTGTATATATGTAATTATATAAAATCTTTCAATTTACTTGACTATGAAGATTTGTGTGTGTCCTGGACAAGAAATAACAAAAATCTATCTCTCTGGTAACCATTCCACATGAACATTTTATATTAAAACAGACCACTGAAGAAGGGACTCAGACTCTTATTTTAACATAAATAATAAATGTATAACTTCAGTTACAGAATCTCAATAAAAATTAAAAATAATATAAATATTTGAATGCAAAAAGCCATATAACAACAATTTCAAATTTGATAACATAAAAGCTATTATTTTAATACTTGAATTATAAGATTTAAAATTATTTGAGCTTAAAAAAAACTTTGCTCTCAAAAACATCTTTATATAAATTACTTCACACTGGTAAGATCTGCTTGATGCTTTAAGTTTATCAACATCAGTCACCATGCTGAAAATTAAGAAGTTTGTAGATCACAGGATAGAATGATTTTATAGTACTCTCTAATGTGCTTCATACAAATCACTCGTGTAATATTAAGATAGTCATCTATTTACTTATTCATTCATTCATTCATTCATTCAACCATCATTCAATAATGCCAAGATCATCTTTTATTTTTGGAAAAATTATATTTTGTTATCATGTGATGAATTTTTCAAACAAAATACTTTGGAATATTTCTTGTCATCTTTATTCATAGAATCTCAAAGATGTCATTTTGCTTAACTGTACATATTCATTTTATAAAATGAAAGAATGAAAGGGCATTTAGGAAATCATTAATCTTCTGTATATGAGGGAAAGCCACACATAGTCTCAATAAATCAATGTCTTTGGAAGACACAAAAGATTTCTGGTTTAATTCAAAATCCTTTCTTTAAAATGCCAAATGTCTCTATATTATGCAGAAGTGTTCCAGATGGCTGGGCACATGTTTCAATTAAGTGAAAGTACAATTTTTTTCAAGTGTTCTCTTACTCTGTTACATATAGAATGTTGCATGTATAGCTACTGATTGATCTTGATTGCTGTATGTAAAAATACTCTTATTTGTAAATATAAATGCTTTTAGATAAGGGAGCATATACATAAAATTAAAACGCATTACACAGTATACAAGTCAGAACTTAAAATAGATAATGAGGGCATGATGGATTTAATTGAGTACATGATGGATCCCAAATTTCTTTAACAGTTCTTTAATGATTAATCAATTTTCTCATAAGTGGACTTTTTTATAGCTCCCATGATTTCACTTTTCAGAAAACTTCATAAATAAAAACACTTTGAGACTTCACACTAATAGTAATTGAACAATTATTGAACTATAATATGAAAATTAAGAGGTCTTCCTCAAATAAGTCAGTAAAGTTCATAATATATCATTTACTGTTAAATCTAAATCTCTAATATTAGCATAGATTCCTATATATCTACTATCTTAGGCCACCTGATGTACTTTTAAATACACCTTATACATTCTGTTCTCAGCAAAAGATCTTTATTTTAATTCCTTTTAAATATACTCTCTTGGGAATGGCTCTATGAGCACTTGAAACTACATAGTTCTTCCATATTGTTCTTTTCCCTGTGTATCTCTCTGAAATATTGTTTTTCCTAAGAAGTTTTAATCACTTAAAATGTGACATATTCTAACAAAAAGTCTATTGTTCCCATCTTCTTTCTAAATGTATAACAAATATAAAAATAGATAGATAGATGATAGATGATAGATAGATAGATAGATAGATAGATAGATAGATAGATAGATAGATAGATAAAAGCTATCTTGTTAAAAGTAATTCCTGAGAAGACAGTGAGGGGATACTGAAAGTCATGTAACTATTTATAAGACATTTACATGAGCTTAATTAATCAATAAATAGAGCAGTGTACATTTTTATTTCAATTTACATTTTATTATTTCACTATTATTTATACATACTTGCCATATCTTGTCACCTATTGCCAAAGTATTATACTATTTTTCAGTAGATATCAAGTTAGAAAATGTATCTATACATTAATGCTCATGTGTTGATCTAGCACTGTTACTGCTTCAGAGAAGAGTTTTTCAAATTTGCAAAAGTGTGATTAATTGCTTGTATAAAACCTAACCTAGTAAAGAATAATGGTGTCTTACAATGAGGTCTGTGTCCATTTGCATCAGAATCACTGTGGGACTAAAAAAAAAAAAAAGCAGGTTCCAAGGATCTTTCTTGAATCTTCTGAAAAATAATCTACATTTCAAATAATTATCTACATAAGGGATTCTGATGTGCATTAAGTTTTGAGAACTAACCAAACTAAAAGACATCACCATATGAAAATTAAATATTTTTAAAAGTTTAAATTTTGCTTCTGTTCAATATTTCCAAATAGAAACAATAAAAGCTCTTGAAATCTATGTTGAAGGAAATAATGTTTTTATATATTCCCGTATTTTGTATGAGTCATTGATACCAGTGATATTTTTAAAAATATTTTCCAGATTTATTTGCTTAAAATCCTGTATCTACATTTTTTTAATTTATGACTCATTCCAAAAAGACTTAAAGTGATATCTTAAAAAGCACCCATGCTATTATATATATATACACATATATACATATATATATAATTTGCAAATAATATGCCATGTACAGTGAAAATATTGATGACTCTTTTTTTTTAAGTTCCCAAACTGATATCTTTGTCAGCAACTTCAGTTGAATTCTGCTATTGGCAGGGATGAGTTTTGGAGTTAATGCCTGGGTTCCAATCCCTGCTTTCTGTCTTTCTAATTGTATGGCCCAAAGGGAGCAAATTTGTCCTTCCTAAGCCTGAGTTTTCTCATCTGTAAAATGACAATAACAGCATCTATTTCACAAAATTATTTTGAGATTTGAATTAAAAAGCATGAATAGCCATCTTTTCTTAATAAATAATTCACGTTGTTTTAGGGGTAGTTGCTATTATTGTTCAATAATTATTAGTTAATAACCATGCTGTTATTGTTTAATAACCACTACCAGGGAAGGAAATAATGTTGAAGACAGATGATTAAACATAATTCCTGAGCAAATATGTTATCAAATGTAAACATGTGCGGAGGCATCTTAGGGCACAGGTAGCTCTTAAGGGCAGAGATGGTAGCAGCACAGAATGGACCTGTGTCCAAACTGTGAGGAAGGGGACACACATTAGGACTGAGAAGCAGCCTGAGACCAGGTACACTACAGTATTTCTGGGATGAGCCCAATGGTGGGCATACTTTAACTCAAACTCCATTTAGTTACATAGAGTGATATATCAAATATTTTTTAAAAATGGGAAAATAATAAAGGTAAGCATTGTTTCACAGATGTTTTCTCAGAATATGGAGCATGAAAATAATTTTACTTCAAATAGCTTAAAATATGCAGACAACCCCTTATGAAGTACAAAAACTAAACAATTAAGTAGGATAAATAATCTCAATTGCATGGAACCAGTTACTACAATTAACTGTAAGACATTTTTCATCATAGCAGTTTTCTACATTTTCTGATAATGGTTTATGTGATGTTTGTCTACCTGTTATACTGTTGTCTCTTGAAAGCATGCATCTGGAAAAGGCAAATTTGAATCTCTAGTACTGAACAGGATGTCTGGCACATTGAACACTGGAATGAAAGTTAAGAATGGGAAGGCAATACAAGGGCAAATAAATTGTTTACAATAAAAAATAAGAACAAGGTCCTAACCAAGAAAACAGACTCTTAAATACAGAGAACACACTGATGGTTATCACAGGGGAGGTGGGCAGGGGGATGGTGAAATAGGGAATGGAGATTAAGGAGTGCACTTGTTGTGATGAGCACCAAGTGATATATAGAAGTGTTGAATCACTATATTGTACACCTGAAACTAATATTATACTGTATTATAAGTAGCTGGAATTTAAATAAGAACTTAAAAAAAAGTAAGAACAAAGTCCTAATTTCGAAGTCCTTGGTTAGTGTCTAAGTGACAATGTGCAGGAAAAGATTGAGCAAGGTAGACATATACATCTGGACAATTGGCCAGGAAAAAAATTAATACCTCTTGTTTCTATGTCCACCTTCCATCTTAGAAGAAAATTGGAAATCCTAAGTAGGTTGAATTCTCTACTGGGAAAAATCAAGAAAGCTCTCAAACTTGTTCTCATTTAAAAGCAGGAATGAAAAGATGAGGTGTCATTTATGCAGCTCTCAATGTTATATCCTTGATATCTTGGCTACTAAAAGACAAAATTACCATCTATGTAAATGAAAAAGGTGACTTAATACTTATTTTGGGGGGAATATCCTGTACATTTATTTATATTATTTTTCAAAGCAGCTCTGTGAAATAGGTATCAAAGCATCAGTGTCCTCTTTTGTGCAATCTATTTCACACAGTTGCTTTAAGAAGCTCCAAATATTGAGAAAATGACTTTAATATTTGATACTTTTATCAGAACATGGTGTATGAGTTGGATAATGTTTATCTGGCTTTGTATTATATTTAAATTTTTAAAAGAATCCTGCAATTTACTTAAATCATGAGCAAACTCGATATTTTGAAAACTGTATCTCTCCCCTGTCTTAGTTAATAATCTTTCTTTCCTTAGTTATGTCTTTCAGCTCAGTAGTCACTGTCACTTAAAAATTATATTTCAACCTGATATATTATCATGAAGAAAATTACCACAGAGGTCATTTTAAATGTGTTTCTTTAATAATTTTCCTAAAACTTGGAAATAGAACTTATAAGTTTCGTTTTGTTTCCTTTCTGCATGGTATCATTAGAAATTTATCCCAATTCCTGCATAAACAGTAGCTATTTACATACCAGTAGTTGTTTACCTTTTTTTTTTTTTTTAATCATTGCCTTCTGGACCACACAAGGAGTAACTGAATGTAGCATCAATAAAAGTAAACCAAACCGTCTTTTAAGAAAATCTGCACTGCTATGTGTACTGGACCTTTTTGTCACAACACTTAATAAGATAAGTGGTTAGACTATGGACTCTGAGAAACAAACTGGGGGTTCTAGAGGGGAGGAGGATGGGGGGATGGGTTAGCCTGGTGATGGGTATTAAAGAGGGCACGTACTGCATGGAGCACTGGGTATTATACACAAACAATGAATCATGGAACACTACATCAAAAACTAATGATGTAATGTATGGTGATTAACATAACATAATAAAAAAATACTATTAAAAAATTTAAAAAAGGTAAGTGGTTAGAATTCCCTGCCTTTAACAGATGAAGGTACTGTGGCTCAGAGAAGTTAGCCTCTGCTTCAAGGTCACACAGCACAAAAGGGTAAAGCCAAGATTTGAACAAAATTATTCTGACTCCCAAATTTGTTTATTTTAGTGTTTAACCATGCATGCACAACTGCACTCAATTATTAAGAATAAAATAAAACTTCAGAAAGTGAAGTACACATTAAATCCCTTAATCAAAGTTTGAAAAGAAAAACAGAAAAAAAATAAAGTATGAAAGTGAAATTTAAATTATAGTTTTACTTCTTCAAATGTTTACCCTATGCATTATAACATACTATTGACCAAAAAAAATGCATTTACTTAGGCCATTGTTTTCAAATAGTATTTAAGGTAGAAGGTAGAGACAAGCTAAAAAGTAAAATGTACAATGTGATTTATTCAGTTTTAGACGTGTGTAACAAACACTTCCCTCCTGGAGAATCTCCTGGAAATACTGCCCCATCCTCCACTATCTAATATCTACCACAACCTTTTTTTTTTTTTTAACAAAAATGGATTCTCTGAATGTATTTTCTCTTGGTTGCTGAGCAACAAAATATTCTTCATCTCAGTATAAACACACTGACACAAAGAAAAGTGCTGAGAAGAAAATACAATAATAGACACCTCTATCAGTTACAGCCATCTGTGTTCAGTTTGACCCAAATTTTTGGCAAGCTGTGTTGTCCCTCCCATCCTGAACCATCTTGTCCTATAAAGAAAATTTTTACTCCCACTTCCTTAATTTTCCAGAAAGTCAGAGGTCAAGTGGTGTTCTAAATCTGCCAGGCTCTGGACTTCAAATACTAAGGATTCATTATTTACTTGTAACCAATTACAACTTCAATGGATAAACAAATAACTTTCCCTATTTTATTATGCAAAGTAATAAAATATTCAGTTGGCATTGCAATATGAGCAGTTCTGTCCCACTTAGTCATACACATGAATTAGTATTTTAATCTTCTTAGTGGAGAATTTAATGTACCATCTTAAAAGATAGAGGATGAATTAAATTTTTAGCATGTGGCTACTGCTAAGGAAAAATGCTACAATAAAGCAATACAATCAATTCAGTAACATTTAGTAACTCTGAGTCTGTCTCTAAGAAACAGGCACAATCTAAGAAACAGATTGCTAGATTTGTGCCAAGTGTTTTAGAGGATTGCCTTAAATTAACCAATTTTGCCTTTAAAAATACCAATCTCCTCATAAATTAAGCTAAAATTGTACTGAAAACCCTTATAAGTCAGGTTTTCCCCGTGATGTGCTGCAGATGTGTTAATGTGAAAACCCCAACAGGAATGTTCTTTGTGTGGCTATAAAATATTAACTCATCACATGAAATAAAGCCAAACATAAGCACTTTACCAATGGGGAATCTCTTCTGATCCATAAGTAAATAATTTGTCAGAATCACACTTTTACAATTTGCCACAAACCCATAGTAAAAGATATCACAATAAAGAGATGTTGAAAATCTGTCATTGTACTAGTGAGGGTACCATTTTAAAAAATCATCTCTTAAAAAAAGATCTCTTTTTGAGCATCTGTGAGACAAATTCGTCTTAGGCCCCTAGTTTTAGAAAAATGTATATATTTTTTGTTAACACTCTTACACATGTATGTGTTTGTTTAGTCCTAGAACACTATGACTTATATACCTGATCTCATTTCTCTGTTTGATTTGGCCTATAGAAAGCTAAACATAAACTCAGCTGACTACCTAAGTTATACATTTCTGTACACAAATCTTATATATTCCAGAATTATTTTTTAGCAATCACTTATTTTTGCTTCCTGGAGATTCATTAAATTATTTTTCTTTTATTGTAACCTATTTCAAATCCATTGTAGAATGAAGTGGATATATACATAAATTTAAACTGTAGTTATTTTGACCAAAGAACAGTTATATACTATAGAACACTACACCAAGCAAGAGGGAAGCCCATTGTCTCTGGGTATATGCTTATTTTCAAATTTTCTGTAAGTAGCAAAACATTTTTCTTTTCAGGGAAATGTTTAAACTATGAATTAGAAAACTCTCACTTAAGAAGTTACCAGAATTGGGTGCCTGGGTGGCTCAGTTGGTTAAGCGACTGCCTTCGGCTCAGGTCATGATCCTGGAGTCCCTGGATCGAGTCCCGCATCGGGCTCCCTGCTTGGCAGGGAGTCTGCTTCTCCCTCTGACCCTCCCCCCTCTCATGTGCTCTCTCTCATTCTCTCTCTCTCAAATAAATAAATAAAATCTTAAAAAAAAATTTAAAAAAAGAAGTTACCAGAATTTATATGTCTCATAAAAATCAAAGTAGTTTTGAAGAAAAAATAGTTTAACCTTCATTTGATGAAGACAATTTGACTTCAGTTAAGAGAACTGCATTAGGTAGTTGATAAAAAAAATATTTCCAAAATAAGTTCACAAATGAACACACAATTTCATGGTAGTTGATATTTCACTACCATCATTGAAAAATGGAGAGATGAACATTCCCCATCTGAATCAAAGATAAGGCTTCAAAATGAAATAGATAATGAACAATCTAATATTTTAATGTGTCATAAGCAACTAAGCTTCCCAACAAAGTTTCTGGATTAATAAATTACTTCACTTAAGGGACTACAACTATTATTGAATTATGTCAACAACAATAAAATGGTGGATGGGTAAATAGCATTAATTTAACCACAGACTGGACAATGTGGCTTAATGTCAAACATTTTGACCAAAGTCAGAAAAACCCAGATGTAGTCTAGATTTGTGACCACACACAAATTATGAAATTCTCTGTGCTTTTTCCTTAAAATGAAGAGAACACCTGACTTACCTCCTTACAGACTTGTTAGGGAAATCAAGAAAAAGGAAGGATAGTGCTCCAAAACACTTTAGAAATAGAAAGTATTTTTTTAATGTTAGTAGTTCTGTGCATGTCTGTACTTTGGAGAAAAGAGGAGGAAACTTAAAAACTTCACTGAGTACTTTTTTTTTCCCCTTGTAATAAGGGAAATGAGAGTGAAATGAGTATTGTCATTCAAATTTTACAGATGAGGAAAATGAGAGTAGCTGTGACAACATTTGAATCGAGATTCTTCCAAATCAAAACCATACATTCTGCCAACTAAACCTCAGTCAGGATGAGTTATTAAGCAACATTTTCTCTGCTGTATTTTATTAATCAAATTTACTAATATTGCTAATGTCAGATGTTGATCAAGGATGGTAAATTTGAAAAAAAAAGAATAACAATACCTAAATTTATTACTATTGAAAGTACTAATTTTTTAAAAAGTGTCTTTGTATTCCCTTTTTTGCTCAAGAGCACCGTTTATGATAAGTTAAGATTTGCCCTCTAAAGCAAAATTAGATAATTTCCAAGAAAATGAGAAGACATGGTAATAGTGTAGTTACATTGTGATATATATTCAAAAATGTTCTACTTCACAAAAATGTCAATAAAATAAGCATTAGTTGATCTCACTGTTCTTCAGACACTAACAATTTCTTAATATTGGGTTACAAGGCTCTTAGCCAGTCAAGTCATACAGCCACTGTCATTTTATCCAGGAAAATCAGTCCTTGCCAATTAGCTAGCTTCACTAATTTCAGAAGAAGTTCCATAGCTTGGCTTGAAATATGAAAAATGACTCCTTTTCTTCAGCATGCATCACTGACTGAGTTCCTAGCATTTAAGCAGTTTATTTGCAATGTGTTCAACAGTAATTCCTTAGTTTATCAAAGATTTACTGAATGTCTGAATTGAGCCAGCCCTACTGTAGGTACTGGGAATACAGCAGTAATAAACAGATGAAAATTTTTCCCCTCATGGAACATATATTTTAGAGAGAAGACATATCGTAAACAAAATAAAGAAGTAACATATGTGTTATGTTGGGTGATGATAGAGTCTAAGGAGAAACAAAAAGAAGGAAAGAGAGAAAAAGCAGCTAGCACAAAGACTCAGAGGCAGGAGAACCTGAGGCTGGGGCCTGGAGCCCTCACTGTGGTTGCTGAGCAAGCTCAGTAAGGAGAGCCAGGAGGAAAAAAAGTCAGAAAAGTAACTGACAAGAGCTGGTCACATAGGGTGATCTAGTGGGAGAAAGACAGGTAAACCATAATCAAAATTATAGATCAGTAAATTATATCAGACACATACATGTATAGTAGATGATAGATATAGATTAGATAGATATAGATAGATAGATAGATGATAGATAGATAGATAGATAGATAGATAGATAGATAGATAGATAGAT
>NC_058404.1:98505808-98621258 GCF_002201575.2 Neomonachus schauinslandi
GATAGATAGATAGATAGATAGATAGATAGATAGATAGATAGATAGATATAGATAGATAGATAGATAGATAGATAGATAGATACTTGAAATTAATGAGATTGATTGAGCTCCTCAACAGAATAGTGTAGATTAGAAAGGGAAGAATTTCAAGAACTGATTCCAGGGGTATCCCAACATTTAGCATTTGGGAGATAAGAAGAGGCTGGTTCAGGAGACTGGTAAATCCTATGGAAGAGGAATATGAAAAACTACAGCAGGGAAATAGAGATCAGGCAGGATGAGAAGGCGGCTACAGTGATGTTAGTGAAGCAAGATTAATTCTCAATTAGAATGTTAGGTATGAGCAAATACTTGAAGGAAGGGAATTATCCAAATGGGAGAAAATTATCCAAATAGGTATATACAGGAAAGAGTGTTCTATGCAGAAGGAAGGGCCGGGAGGAAAGGCTCCAAGGCAGGTGTGTTCCTAGCATGACACCAGTATGGGTAAAGCAGACAAGCAAGGGAAGAGAATAGTAGGAAAGGATGTTGGGAATCAGCAAGAAAATGTCTTCAATAATCGAAAGAAAGGATGACAGTGTCTTAGATCAAGATAGTAATGGTAGAAGTGATGAGAAATGATCCAGTTTCTGCATATAGTTTTAAGATATCCAAGATTAGCTAAATAGATTGTATGTAGGGTAGTAAGGAGTCAAGAGGATTCCAAGTTTTTTTTACCTTTTTGAACAATTAGAGATTGGAATTGCCATCAATTGAGAAGGAGATGGCCAGGGGTGAAATAGATTTTTATTGGAGAAGATAACAGAAGCTCAGATTTTGAAACATTAATTTAAAATATCTATTAAGAAACTAATTAAACATAATGAGTAAGTGGTTGGTTATATAAATATGGGATTAAGGAGAAATACATAGGGTAGAAACAAAATTTTGGAGTCATCAATGTATATATGTTATTTAAAATCATAAGGTTGATTGAGATCCTCAAGAAAATAAGTGTGCATTGAAAAGAGAAGAGTTTTCAAGAATTGATTCCATGGACATTACAACATTTAGAATTTAAGGACATGGAGAGAAACTGGTAAAGGAGGCTGAGATGGAATTGATCCGAGAAATAGGATTAAAAATCCACAGTATGATGACTTAGAAGTATGTATACAATGAGCACTGAGAACCAACCATTGGATGTAGAAATGTGGCTATCATGGTGGCCTTGGTAAGAGCAATTTTCATTGGAGTGGCAGAAGTTAAGCCCGATGAGATGAGTTTAAGAGATAATGAGAAGAAAGAAAGCATGTATAAGCAACTTTTTCAAGAAATTTTGCTGAAAAGGGAAGAAAATAAATGAGGCAGTAACTGGAAGAATGGAAATGTATTCCCACCTCAAGTTTAACAAATCAAAATGAGGAACTTACAAATTGTAGGTCCATTCATTCAAGCCTAACCTAAATAAAGATTAATAGGGAGCTAATGACCTACTACTAGGTCATTACCTAAATTTAAATTTACCCTGTATTTCTTCAGTCACCAGTATGAAGAAATATCAAACTATGAAAACAAATTTTTACACAGTAAAAATTGTATGCCTATGAGACTACAGAAAGTATCCACCATTGTTACAATACATAGTGTTAGTCAGTGCTGTGTGGAGATTAAAAGTACATACTGTGGAGTCAGGCTGCTGGGTTCAAATCCTGCTTTCACTATAAACCAGCTCCATAAACTAAACCTCCACTAGCCTCAGTATGTCATTTGTTGAATAATGAGATGTTGTTATACCTCCAAGAGTATTGTGAAAGCAAGACAATGCCCAGTGCTTACCACTGTCTGACATAATGTAAGCACTTTACATATATCTGTAAATGACAAAATATTTCAGAAAAATATCAAATTATCTGAAACAAATAATCAGTAACAACCCCATGGTTCCCAACTATCAGTTGTCCAGCAGGGTTTGTCAATGTCCGTCAACATTTCCTCAATGTTTCTTAATGTTCCTTAAAATTTGGTTTTTACTCACTGATTGTTTCTTAAATATGGATATATGTCTGGAAACTGAAAAAGACTGTGGACCTATAGTCAATTCTTGATTACCACATATAAATTATCTGCCAATTAGATTATGTTTCTTCTCCATGACTTTATTGTCCCATTTTATCTCAGATCTTAACACCAGGGAAAATCCAACAGTCTTTGTATAATAGTTGCATATATGCTAATATATGATATTATATATGTTAATATATAATTGCGTATGTGTATTTTATAAACAATACTTGTCTAATAGAATTCTTTTTACTTGTCTCCATTCCTTATATGCTCTCCTCCTTATTTAATCTACTAAAATTGGCCACTGTTGTCACAGACTGCTTAAAGCCTGAAAACATTAAAAAGTATTTACCACATTTTATATCTAAGATATTTTAAAGTATTTCTAAATTCATCTTGGCCCAAATTATTTGTCAGTTATTCTTTTCCTATTGTTAGTCACACGCTCCTAATTCTGAATACTACCTACTTTCATGGGTATTATATAGAGCTGAACTTCAGATTTACTAATTCTTGGAATAGAGGACCCACCTTCAGGCCTGCGGAATCCTTTATAGTCACTAATTCAACAGTCCCTCAAAACTAATGAGGTCACTAGGCAGTTTTTCATTGTAATGATGACAAAGTGCAAGCTGTAAACAATACAATGAAGAATTGATTCCACAAAATGCTAAGTACATATATACTTTTCCAAAATAATCCTAGAGTAGTTGCCTCAAAATCTACTGGAACAATAAGGAATTAAAATGATCAGTGTTTTAATAAAGGCAAGGGAAAAAAAAAAAAGAAAGAATAAATTAGTCAGAAGATAAATTATGTCCACGGAAATCTATTACCAAAACAGAGAGACCAAATCAAGCATCCTGAAGCCATATATAAATATGGAGCATGAGCTTAATTGGCCATCAATATTGCTGTTTGTAATACACATTTGTATATGTCTTGAAAAAAATTTTTTTTTAAGATTTTATTTATTTATTTATTAGAGAGCGAGCGAGAAACAGCATGAGAGAGGAGAGGATCAGAGGGAGAAGCAGGCTCCCCGCCGAGCAGGGAGCCCGATGTGGGACTCGATCCCAGGACCCTGGGATCATGACCTGAACCGAAGGCAGTCGCTTAACCAACTGAGCCATCCAGGCACCCGATGTCTTGAAAATTTAATCACAACATTTTGTTGAATAAATTTAGAAACATATCAATAAGAAAAAAATAAAATCAGAAAATAATCACAGGTTGCTTTTTAAAAAGAACACTCTGGAGATCAAAAGAAGAAAAATCAATAAAATGTTTCCCCTCCTTTAATATAATCTTCATACGCCATCTACTCCAACTTCATCATATTCCTTAGGAGAGTAAGATTTATCATCTGTTAATCTAAAAATGGATTCTCCACCTTCATAAATTACAGCAACTACTCCCAAATTGTACAGTTCTATGGATTAGAAGAGGCATTACCAATACCTGTGCTCTTCATTTGTCTCCAGCTCCCCTCTCTTGTATTCTGACCCTTCCTCCCTGCTCCAGAAACACTTCCACATGTTGCAATTTGGGACTGCTACCACCACTAACTGACCCATAAAAATGTACAGCATCTGCTGATGGCCAGGATTGAGTCAAGCAAAAACCATATTTCCCTTAGTTCAGATAATATATAAAACTACTTTTCAAAGATTTCTTAACAATAAATAAGGGCCTGAAAACAAGATTATTAAAAGCATACATATATACGCATATCCACAGAGTAAAGGGCCCTTCTCTTAACTGAAACCACAGATTGCCCTGGCTTTCTAGAATAGTAGGTATGAGTATAAATAATGGACGTATGTAAGTCTGGATGTGATTTTCCTTTCTATCTATCTGAATTTAAGCAAATCATTTAACTTGTCTGAGACTGTTTCCATAGCTATGAAGTGGGAATGATATTAACAGTGTTATGAGCATCAAATGGTAAAATCTCAAAGCACTTAGCACTTAACTCAATGACTGAACATAGCAATAATCGATGTTATTTTAATTATTATTATTATTATTTACCCAGTTCTGTTGCTTATATTTTGCCTGTGAGGGATGATACACAAGATATACAGACATTTAATTAAGGTTCACTAACTCTGATTCTAAACTGTCTAGAAGACAATCATTTAGCACTAATTTTACAAATGTGCCATCATTTTTCTTAGAAATCTTGATGCTGTTCACTGTGAAAATATATTAATTTATTGCCCAATTGCTAAAACTCATTCCTGTTAATGTCATAGTCTGTGCACCTAATATTCTATACACACTTCTAATAGACTATTTCTAGTGGCTTTTCTTAAACTGAAATGCAAAAATCTCATTACCTAGACCAATGGTTCTCCTCAGTGCAACATGGGGCTTGAGGCATACCAGGGACCCATTAAAGAGGCCTTGGAAGTCAAAACTGTCTTCATAATAACGCACACCATTGCTTGCCTTTTCTTCTGTATTGACATGTACACTAGAAGTGCAAAAGCAATGATGGGTAAACTGCTGGTGCCTTAGCACAAATTAAAGCAGTACTTTTCCAAAATAGCTCTCAAGTATCCTAGCAGTAATTGTATTCTTCACTGCTAGGCACTCACAGTAAAAATAAAATGCCAGTTTCACCTGAAAACTGAAGAAAATCTTTTGAAGAAATAGCAAAATTATTAAATTTATAAAACCTAGGCCCTTAAATCTCAGTGATTTTCAATATTTTGTGTGGCAAACAGTACAATGTACATAAACCACTAATCTGTACCTAAGGATTATAGTTGTCTCAAAGAAAAGCATGCATGTGATTAAACTGCAAGCTAAACTAGCTGCTTTACTTATGGAATACAGTTTTTATTTAAAAAAATAACTGGTAGGGAAACTATATTTTTTTAGACTTGAGTATGTGGCAGATATTTGTTTGTTAGCAAGTGAACAAAAGGGATCTGACACTTGAAGGAAAAAATAATACATGTTACTGATAATAAAATTTGAGATTTTGAGTAAAAAACTCAAATTTTGAAAAACTTCTAACCATTGCCATGAAGTTGAGAGTCAATATATATTTAAAGAGCTTTTTGATAAGATTCTTAGCACTTATAACAATATTTTCCAAATGATCAATTCCTGATATTTCTAAGTCATGAGTAGGTAATAAAAGATCCATTCAAAATGCAAGATAGATCAATGTATTTTTATGTAACAAAGTATACAAAGTTCACTGATAGGATTTCAAATTCCACATTGCAAGTAAATTTTAAGAAAGTGCCACTTGTGGAGTTCTGGTGTAGTATCAAAAGAAAATTGACAATTATCTTAAAAGAATACCAAAGTATGTCTCCCTGATCCAACTTCATAGATCTGAGTGAGGATGGATTCTGTTCATATACTTTAACTGAAATAATTTATTGCAATGGAATGCATGAGAAGATTTCAGAATCCAGTTGTGTTCTCTTAAGCCAAATATTAAAGGGATTTATGAAAATATAAAATAATGTCTCTTTTTCCATTATTTTTTTAAGTTTGGGAAAATAAAGTTTTTTAATAAATTAAAATATATGTTTAATATGATTTTAAACAAATTAATAAATATTTAATTTTTTTTCTCAGTTTTAATGTTCAAAATGATAAATTTCGATAGGTAAGACACACCTAACCAAAAGTTAGTCTGAAGTCCTTAACAATTTCTAAGAGCATACAGGGGTACTAAGACCAACATATTTGAGAACTGTCAGCTGGACCCATATACAGTATGTCCTTCCATTTAAACCCTAAGTTCCATGTAAGACCACCCACCTAAGTTTCTTTTTCCTCTTTTAGTTTTCTGACAATTCTCAATTCACTTGTACAACAGAGATAATTAGCATGTCTTTATGTCCTTAGTTCAATTCATGATCAAGATCAGGTTTACTAATTTCCTCCATTCCCCCAGTTTCTCTCTGTTGAGTTATTCCTGAGGTGAATAAAACATATTCTGGTCTTAACTCTTCTACCATCTCATTTAACAAACACGTCCTAAGCACTACTATACCTCAGGTATATACTAGACTCTGAGATAATAAAGATCAATGAAACAAAACCTCTGGCTTTGTTGAGGTACAACCAAGTCCCTAAGTTGCATGTTTCTATACAACACATATTAAAAAAGAAATGTTTATTGAACTATTACATCCCTATTTTTTCTTGAACCTAGAAAAATGGTACAAACTTTATATGAGCTGTTCTAACATAATCAAGATTCATCCAAGAATACTAAGACACAAAACTGTAATAAACCTTGTGTCTGCAACTCAGAATCCATCCTTGAAAAATTCCTGTTAATGCCAAAGGTTTAGGTATGATAAGTAGGGTAAGTGAAGGTGTACAATTGGACAGATCTCCGGAATGAGCAATATCAGAGCCACAGTCCTCAGCCCTTTCCACAAGTGTCAGAGCTTGAAAAAGAATGCAGATTAAATCATTTCTCTTTTACCCACTGACCCTATGCTTGCCCATGGAATGTGATCAGCTATGACTCTAGCCAGAAACCTGAGTAAGCAACTCAGAGCTCTATCAGTGCACATGAATAATTTAAAAAAAAAAATGTATTGGAGCAAAGTTTGCACTTGAAAACAAACAACTGAAAAATCACCTCTGACAACCAGAGGTAACATAACTTATTTTTGCACAATCACAGTAAATTAATTGTTTGAGCAGAAGGAAAAAAGAACTTTATTGTATATACCTGAAAAATACAACCAATAATAATATGAAATTCTAGCTCCCAACTACTGCTTTCAATATTCTTTGGAGAAATACATTTGCTTTGAATTATAGGAATGGTTGGAGCTTGGAAACTCAAACTTGGTTTACAATCTCAGCACTTTAGTTCACAGAAAATACCCTCACAGTTTTTTTCTTATAAAAAAAATCATCATAATGAATTATCCCCAGATTTTTAGATAAATAGGGTGCAGTAAATATGAACAACTTTTTATATTGGTGTTATTTGATGTTTAAAAAGTAACAGACATACTATCCCTTATTACCAGCAAAATGACTTATGATTATTACTTTTAAATCCTCATGCCTATTACAGACACAGCACTATTTAATAAATTTAAGCCAAGCCGATCTTTGCATATTTAATGAGTAAATAGCAAGACAAAATAAATCTAATGATACCAATGGGCATTTATTCTCACTCTCCATGTTGTTCTAATAAAATATAATGCACTGAACCAAACAACAACAACAACCAATAACATAATTTGTTTTACTGTTTAACAAATTCATCTAAAGGTGTAGAAAGACTTAATTGCCTATCTTCAATAAATATTTCAGTTTTCTAACTAATTAAATCTCTCTATCTAATAAATAATCCCAGAGAATGAAGGTAGAAATAGGTTAATGTGAGGCATAACCTGAAATCAATATAAAATTATATGTAAATCATGGCCTAAGTTAAACCAAATAGCTTAACATATAAGACCCATGTGAAGATCTTCAAAAGCTAATTAGATAAAAGAGGACATTTGGGTTAGAAGTCCCTTCAGGGCTATGTATATAAGATAAAACTCCAGTTAGAATTATATCTCTAAGAATTATATCTCTATTAAGAATTATATCTCTAATTATATCTCTAATACCCTCTAGGCCTTGAATATACCGCTCTATCTGAAGAATAGATACAGCTAGCTATTATAAAAAAAATCACAAAGGATTCAAAAAGATAATAAAAATAAATGAACATTTTAAATGAAGAAAACCCCGCACCCTCCATTTACCACCCCCCACCCCACAAAAAAGAAAGCAAGAAAACAAATATGTAAGCCTCAATTTCACTAGTATATTGTGTCTGGGTTACTGCCAAGTATCACAAACCACATTTGATATTTTGTGTTTTTGGCTGAGTGACACTAGAATGTCTTTGAGGGGAGGGGGAGGGAGAGAAGGAACTTAGAAAACAGAGAACAAGAGCTTTCCAGAGTACAGCTATGTGATTTCTAGTTGATTATCAAAACAACATTGGAAGTAGTTTAATGAAAATACAAATCAATAATACACAGAGGTAGTAGCCTAAAATACACCCAGGGAAGCCCAAGCTTGGAAATCTTTAGGCATATGCTAGAAACCCTAATTTCTTACGCATCAGCAGACAGAATGACATGTGCCCATACCATAGCCCTGAACAGAGATTTGTATCAAGCAGCACCCTCTAATCTCTGATAATTCACAGCACATTACACGCTTTCATTCAAGAGGGAAGAGAAAGGATTACCCTAAGTCAGAAGATAGTGCCTCAAATGTGAAAGCAGATGAAATCAGGAATCTCCCCAAACTTGGCTCAGCACATTAAAATTAGTCACTGTCTATAAAGAAACTGCCAAGACTGCTGAGGATGTGAAAGTTAATACTGTCCTGATGTAAACTGCCAGGCTCTGCTGTCTTGCCACTCCTCCAGAAAGCTATGCTCTAATGCTGATTTCTACCAAAGTTCTTCGTTTGGGAACAGAAACTTAAGTCTGAAGTTGCCCATTCTCTAGCATACTTCTTTACTGAGAAGTGTCTAGTTAGTGTGCTGATTCAGCTTAGATAAATGGATTTTTTTTTTTTTTTCACTTCTGAAATGGCTAGATTTCTCCCTGGCCTTATACGTATGATTGCTATGAGGTGAAGCATATAAGCTGTTCACCATTTGGTTTTGACCACGATGAAAGCTCAATTTTATGTGACTCTTGTTCTTTTATGTGACAAAACATTTTATACATGCCTGTCAGTAATATTAACAATAAACTATGAAGGTAAATAATTATAGAAAGTAAATATGAGAGAACAGTCTTTCTAAAAAGCACATCAACAAATAATTCATAAATGACTATAAAATCATTACCTCTGCTCTCTGCGTTCTGGGAAAAGCGGTTGATTTCTCTATGGCATACACATCCACCAGGTAAAGACATGCTCCTTGCTCCCGGTCCAGAATGGCTGCAGTCTGAATTACTCCAGTTTGTCGTCCAATAGTAAAGAGGCGTCCAACTGTTTTTTCTTCACAACGAACTGAAACAATATAATACTCCACCGGGGCTTCAGATCCTCTAGGGCTAGCTGCTTCTATGGATATTACATTGGTACCGATGGGTTCACCTTCCTTCAAAATAGTTATATATTTGGGTTGAGTAAAAACAGGTCCATCAAGGCCCTGAAGAATGATGGTCAGTTCAGTGGTCGATTTCCTCCTTTCAGGGCCAAGGTCTGTTGCTGAAACTATGAGGTTATAGATCAGCTGTGAAGGCACCAGAGCTGAAGCCACTCTCAAGTCTCCACTATAACGATCCACAATGAAGGTGTCTGTGTCCCCATTGATGATCTCATACTCCACTTCTCCGTTAGCCCCTTCATCTGGGTCTGCAGCCATTATCGTTGTCAGAACAGAACCAATCACAGCCGAAGGGTCTGCAGCAAGGGCATTTTGTGATATAAACATTGGAACGTTGTCATTGAGGTCTGTGACCAAAATGGTCACGTTTTTCAAAGCGTAGCGTCTTGTTTCTATAGGCACAGCTTGATCATTGGCTTTTACAGTTAACTCAAAGAGATTGGCAAATTCCCGATCTATTTCAGCATTAGTATATATAGTGCCTTTGACTTCATCTATGCCAAAGTGGTTGCCCCTGGGCATTTGTTGAATGATTGTATAGGATAGTTGCCCGTTAATGTCTGCATCAGGGTCATGTGCAGTCACTGAAATGACAGACGTTCCAATGGGAATGTTCTCAACAATAGACTTGAAAATATCCCCAGGAGGAAAGCTAGGAGGATTGTCATTAAAGTCCCTCACATGTATAACCACTGACATTGTAGATGAACGAGGAGGCCTTCCTTGGTCTTTTGCTGTTATATTTAATTTGTACAAAGACTGTGTCTCAAAGTCCAATTTTTTGGCAAGAAAAATACTCCCAGTGTTTGGGCTAATGCTAAAAGTTCCATGGTTGTTAGTTCCAGTAATACTGTAATGTAAATCAGCATTGTCACCTGAATCTGAATCGGTTGCAGTAACAGAGGACACGAGTTCACCAATTCTCATGTTTTCCAAAACATCAACAAATAGTGTTGATTTAGGGAAAGAAGGGGTATTGTCATTTTCATCTAAAATATCAATATTTAAGGTACAGGTGGAGTTGAGGGAGACTGCACCTGAATCCACTGCTTGAATTACAAGGGAATAGGCAGGTGTTGCTTCATAGTCTAATTTGCCAATTAGTGTCACCTGACCAGAGGTACTGTCTATAGCAAACTGTCTTTCTTCATTCCCTTTCATTACGGAATAATGAATAAGTCCATTATTACCTTCATCAACATCTGAGGCAGATACTCTTAAAACTTGTGTCAGGTTGGCTGCTGACTCTGATATGGTGGCTTGGTAAAAGTCTTTTAAAAATTTGGGAGCATTATCATTTATATCCTTCATGTAAACATGCACTGTGGCCTGATCCTTGAGAGGCTGAGGGAGCCCCTGATCTGTTGCAATGACTGTAAAGCTAAACACTGCAGTCCCCCTCTGCCTCATAAGAGACTCCCTGTCAAATTGACGAGTATTTCTAATTTCCCCACTAATAGCATGCAACTCAAAATCTGGCTGCACCATTTCAAAAGAATACCTTACTTCTCCATTTGGCCCAAAGTCTTTATCTATAGCATTTACTTTGCCCACAAATGACCCAGCTCTCTGCTCCTCTTCAAAATAAAATGTGTAATTGGTACTGTTAAAAAGAGGCCTGTTATCATTTACATCTTCTAAAATTACAGTAACATTCACAGTAGCACTAAGGGGTTCCACTGCTCTGTCAGAAGCAACAACCAGTAAAACATATCTGTCTTGAAGTTCACGGTCCAGTTCACTTTTTATATACAATTGACCATCTGGGAATATGCCAAAAGCATCCCCTGTATTTCCTTCAGCAATGCTGTATGCAATTTCACCATTTGCTCCTGAATCCTTATCAAAAGCTTGCACTTTAAAGAATCGAGAATTCACAGGTTCTGACTCAGAAAGGGTGACCTCATAAGAAAGTTGATCAAACACTGGTGGGTTGTCATTTACATCATGAACATAAACTGTTAAGATGAAACTAGAGGAGAGCTGTGGAACACCCATATCAGATGCCAGGATCTCTATTTGGTAGGAACCAGCATGAACATCCAGGGGCCCTAGCAGACTAATATTACCATTCTTTTCATTGATAGTAAACAGGTTCTTGGGGTTTTGCTTCAGGCTATAGAGTACCATGCCATTGACACCTTCATCAGGGTCCACAGCTTTGGCTTGGAAAATGCTGTGACCTGCCTGCCAATTCTCTACCACGTTTACGCTCTCTACTGCCTGAAGGAAATGGGGAGAGTTGTCATTCAAATCCTTAACCGTTATGTTAACCATAGTGTCTCCAGTCACTGTGCCCCCACTGGCCACTACTTTCAGCTGATAAAAGGATTGCTCTTCTCTGTCAATCACACTTGCTGTGGTAAGGTGCCCAGTGACCTGGTTGATAGCAAACATACCTTTCTGATCCCCAGTAGTAATGAGATAACTGATGTTGGAATTGAGATCCATGGTGGATGCAGACACACTACCCACATGATATCCCAGAGCCACATTCTCAAATACCACGAAGCTGTAGGCAGCCTGGCTGAATACAGGTGGGTTGTCTTGAGTGTCCAATACAGTGATGGTTACTATTGCCTGGTTGGGAGACTGTAAATTGCCACCATCAGTAGCCACTATTTGCAACTGGTAAGCTGTTCTTTCTTCTCTGTCTAGGGCCATTCTGGTAGAAATAACCCCACTTTGAGCATTGACTTGAAACCGAGACCTGTCCCCAGCTGATATACTATATTTGATAGTTCCGTTGAGACCCAAGTCTGGGTCAGTGGCAGATACTGTAGTGATGTAACTTCCTCCAGGCTCATTCTCCTGAATATGAGCAAAGTATTGGATTGGGTAAAACACAGGACTGTTGTCATTCACATCCAGGAGACTCACATTTATGCGAACCATTGATGACTGGGGAGGGGAGCCCAGATCTGTGGCCAGAACCAATAGGGAGTAGAAAGCTTGCTCCTCTCTGTCCAAGGAGGTGATAGTACTCAACCTCCCAGACACAGAATCCAGCCGGAAGGATCTCTGGTCAGTCTCAGCCTCTTGCAGGGAGAAGCGCACTGTCCCATTGTCACCCAGGTCTCTATCAGTTGCCCTGAGCACCAGTAGCTCTGTCCCCGTTGGGGCATTCTCAACCACGGACACATCATACCCTTCTGGCTGGCTGAATACTGGCTTTTCATCATTCACATCCAGGAGAGTTACTACAAGCTGGGCATAGGAAAACTTGGGGTGAACCCCCTGGTCCCGAGCACTGATATTCAGTACAATCTGGGAAGCCAGTTCACGGTCCAAGCCCCCGGCAACCCCAGTGGTCACCAGGCCGCTATGTTCGCTGATATGGAACCAACCTAGTCCGTTGCCAGAGACGATGCTGTAACGCAGATTAGCATTGAGACCAGAGTCTCCATCAGTGGCAGACACTCCACTCACATAGCTTCCCGGGGGCGCCTCCTCGCTCAGGTTCACTCTGTACACTTGCTGTGCAAAGACAGGAGGGTGGTCATTGATGTCATTTACGAAAATCACCAGGCTTGCCACAGAAGAACGCGCCTGGACCGCTGCGCCAGGGGGCGCCCCGTAGTTATCAGAGACGGAAACTGTGAGGTTGTAAGAAGGGATGCGCTCGCGGTCTAGGGCGCTGGCCACTTTGATGAGGCTCAGGTTCGGAACTTTGCTGCTCTGCACCTCAAAGTGGCGCTGCTCATTGCCCCCTAGGATCTGCACAGAAATATTCCCGTTGGCCGCGGGCGAGTCTGCGTCCGTCACGGTGAGCAGAGCCACCACAGTGCCCACTTGAGCGTTCTCGTCTACAGAGGCGTAGCGCGAGGTGGCCGGGAAGTAGCGGAATTTCACCACGGGGTCGTTGTCGTTGACATCTAGCAGCTGAATGAGAGCCTCGGCACGCCCAGTGAGGGAAGGCACGCCTCGGTCCATAGCCTGCACGGTAAGCGAGTATTGGCGCCTGGCCTCGAAGTCCAGGGGCTCCCGCACCGTGATAAGCCCCGTTTCGGGGTCCATTTGGAAGGGAGTTCCCTCGTCCTGCAGCCGATAGCGTATGTCCGCATTGGTGCCCTCGTCCGCGTCCGCCGCCGCCACCTGGAGGACGCTGGAGCCCACCGCCGCGTCCTCAGGCACCCCCGCCTGGTAGTGGGAACTACCAAAAACCGGGGGGTTGTCATTTATGTCTTGCACAGTCACGTTTACCTGAAGGTAGCCCCGCCGCTTCGGCTCACCCTTGTCCTCCACTTCCACCAATAGCTGGTACTGCGGTGTGACCTCGCGGTCCAGCCCGCCCTTGGACACCAGATGCAGAAACGCACCCTCGCCGCTCGGGTTCAGGGTGATGTCCAGGCGGAAGCGACCCGCCTCGTTGCCCTGGATGATGCGGTAAGAGCGATGGTCCACACCATTGGAGCCGATATCCGAGTCCGTGGCCGTATCCAAGATGACTTGGCGCCCGCTGCTACTGTCCTCCTTGAAAGTGACCACGATGGAGGGATCGGGGAAGACCGGGGCGTTGTCATTGAGGTCCCGCACCAGCACTCGCACTTCGGTGGGGTAGGTGGGAGAGCTGGAAAGGACCACCAGGTTGATCACGTCGCTGGGCAAGCTCTCGCGGTCGATGGTGGCGGTGGTGTAGAGGGCCCCGGTGCTGCTGTTTATGGCAAACAGGGCGTGGCTTTCGCTGAGCCGGTAGGTGAAGCCCGGGCGCGTCTGGATGGTGCCCACCAGCGTGCCGGGAGGTTGCTCCTCCAGCACTTGGAACACCTGGCGCTGCTCAGCCCCGCTGACCCGGGCCGGCCCGGGGAGCTGTGATAGCAGCCAAAAGACTCGGAGGAGCTGAAATACTGATAGAGTGGGCAGCTGGAGCCTTGGGCGTCCAGGTGCCCTGTCTGCTGCCAAGTCCATGGTCCTGGCTCCCTGGAACGGTGTGAGAAAGAGAAGGAAGAGTGAAGCAAAAGAGTACAGCAGGGATGAAGGAGCCCCAGCAAAAAGTGCAGCCGATGGCTCTGAGAGCGCTGCTATTTCAAAGAACCTCCAGCCCAGCTGAAGCAAATCGCGTCAGAGAAAGGCTCCAGGTAGTCATTTGGACTTGTAGTACAAGAGAGATGCCCTGACGAAAGGCGGCAAGGCATTCCGCGGGACACTCCTGTGCGTTGATGAATTCCCAGAAAAGTTTCTCAAACCGCCTACATTTCCCCCCTTCACTTTGTTTTTTGAATCCAGAGAGTCTGAGCGTTTTCGCCCGGGTGGATGTGGATTTGGGAGAGGCGTTGCCTGCGTTTAAGGTATATGAGGAATCATTGCAAACAATTGTCTTCAGAAACTTTAGAACTTACCCAAGGCGAAGAAACTGAAGAGGGAAGAAAGACTTCGGTAGAGATGTGTGGCGAGAACAATTGCGCACGGGGGAGGGGGCGGTGGGGAACCGGGAGATTATCGAATTCCTTTCCCAAAAGCAGGAGACAAGGGATTTCCTCGAGTCCTCACTAACAAGGCTGCCAGGCCCCTCCAACAGGGCTGCAGAAGTGGCCGCGGAGGCCCGGGCGCCGGCGTCTGCGCGCTGGCAGCTAGCGATTGCGTTCCAAGCGCTCGCGTTGGAGCTAGGGCTCCGGTACCCAGGAGCGCTCAGCTCCGTCCCTTCTCCTCCAGCCGCCGCCGCCGCCGCCCCTGCTGCGGCTTCGAGCCGGTGGTCGCGCGCAGGCAACATCCAGTGCTCCTCAGCATTTTTGTTTTGTTTTTGTTTTTTACCTCTGCCGAGGTGCCTGCCGACTCATTATTTGTACATCCAGATCGAGTGCAGGTCCGTCCCCCTTTCTTCTCGGCCTCGCAGGGGTCGGGCAGGAACAGCGCGCGGTCCCGGAGTCCCCTCCCCTCACCATGCCAGGGGGATCGTTCTCCGGCGGCCCCAGTCAGAAGCCCACTCCAGTGCGCCTCGCCCCTGCCCCCGTTATCTTTGCTTTTATTGTCCCGTGTCAGTTTCACTTTGTAATCCACAAGCCTTTTTGTTTGGGGCGGGAGGTGGTTGGTCCCTCTTTCTCCTTCACCGTTGGCGGTGGAGGCGGGGAAGTCGGCGCTGGGCTGTGGCGGCGCCCGCGGCAGCTCCGGACGGCGCCTGTCAGCGCTCTGCTTCTCGCCTGCCGGGGATGACGGTTGTACCGCTGTGGAGCTGGAGCTCAGCGAGCAGCTCTCAACCTCCGGCTGGTCCCTCACACTCCCCGCCTCTTCCCCGCTGCGCGCACGCACACACACACACACACACACACACACACACGCACACGCACACACAGCGACCGTCGCTGAAACACAAACAGAGGGGGAGGGAAGACCGCGAGCTGGAGCAGGACTCAGAAACTTTGCTCGCCGCTCATTGATCCCCGCACTTTAGTTCGCCCGGACTCCCCCTAACTCCGGGTCCTGTCACCTACTGCCCCTCCCTCGCCCCAGCCCCATTGGGCCGGAGCTGAGGCAGCCCCGCCTGGCACTCCTACCGCGAGCGCTCTCCGGCTCTTTGGGCCTCCGACTGGCTTCTCAGGATGCTAATCACTCCAGCCTCCCGGAGGACTGTAGGCGGTCGGGTGTGGGAGCCCGGCGAGTCGGAGGCGCTGAGAAGGGGGATGATTTTTTTTCCCTTTTTTTTCTTTCTTTCTCTTTGGTCAAATCTTGGCCGGCGTCAGAGCAATAACAGCAAAAAGCTGCCGCAGGATAGATGGGGGTGGGGTCAGGTTTGCAGATAAATAACTTTAGTGGCGGGGTCTGAGGGAAGACCGTTAGGTTGTTATGCTAGTAATAACTCAGGGTAAGGGGGTCGAGAGAAATAAAAGAAAGGCGGGGGGTGAGGGTCTGTTAGAGCGGGGAGGAAGGATTAAGCAAAGCCTGTCTGGGAATGCACAGTGCAGATTTGCTTTAACCATTTCCTGCCTCCTCTCTGCCTCCTCTCTTTCGATGGGAGGGGAGAGAGCTGCTGTACAATGCCACCCGACAGAAGCCACGCAAAATCGTCCTCGTTCCTCCTCTGTCTACAGAATGAGCTCCCTGAGATCCAGAGCGAGCCAAACTCTAAACCTGCATTTGCCCCCTCCCCTCCCTTCCAGGTGACGAGGGGCACCAAGGCCTCAGTACCAATCTACCAATCGCACTTTGGACTTCCTATAGGAAAAGCCAAGGGAACTCAGTGTTTGTTTTGTTTCCCTTCCCAAATGGATCCCAGGTGCCAGTAGCTAAACCTTACAGTTTCAACAATAACAATGATAGCCCTTTGGAAAGATGGAGATCTTTTCCTGTTGCAAAGTTTGGAATTTTGATCCCTGTTGGAGTATTTCCCCCTTGACGTTTTGTAGCCAAAGGAATCCTGATGAAGTTGTGTTTCGGTTTTGTTGTTGTTGTTGTTTTGTTTTGTTTTTTACCTGGGGAAAGGATAGATACGAGAAAAATAGAAATAAATAAAATGAAATCAAAATTTTTAAAAATGCCCACGTGCCACGTACTGCACTCGGGTTAATTCTTCTGCTATTTACTGTAGCTAATTTTTGTGGTGGCATGCATTGTTTCACTAAAGAAAAAAAAGTTACTGGGAACCAGGTGAGTATTCTTTCCCCTTTAAGGGAAACCATTTAGAAAATACGAATTTAAGCCAAGGAATGCAAATATAGGGCATATGTCACACATTTCTGCCACAGTGACCCCACCAAATTTTTTTCTGAGCCCTGACATGATTCAGCTATGAGTAAATACTGCCCTCTGCTGTTCTATGTCAGCCGTACACCTTTAGTCGTCTGGTTTCTTGCTTAAAATTAAATGCAGAGACTAAAAAGATCTGGTTACAAGGCTAATTCCTCCTTCTTGCCTAGGGATAGTGGCAAAGAAAAAAAGATCTTTAGGAATCTCCTAGTGCCTTTCCTTATTTAAGGTAAAAAAAAAAAAAGTTTAAGAGCAATAGAGCAGACAGCAAATTCAAGGTCTCTGATGTAGACAGCCTGTAACCTGAGACTGATATATGGAAATCTGAATAATATAAATGCTTTCACCAATTCCTTTGTTTAGGTTAGAACATTCACTTTTGCATATTCCACTACTGTATATAATGACATATATAGCATATATAATGAGTGAATTGGAAACAGACAAGAAAATTAAATTCCAACATTTCTAACAAGAAAGTTAAATTTCAACAATTCTGTATTTTTAGGACTTGCAAACTTTCTAAAACATTGGAAGATTTTCTTTTAAAAGAGAGACATTTTTAATCCTTTTCCCAAACCCATATCTCTGCCAACAAGTTTCAATCTTAATACCATTTTTCTGGTGTAATTTAGCCAACAAAGATTTGTAGATTAACTGAAGCGGAACTAAACTTTTTTAATTCATTTTTTAAATTCAAGTATAACTAACATGCAGTGTTATATTCCTTTCAGTTGTACAATATAATGGTTCAACAAGTCTGTACATTACTCTGTGCTCATCATGATAAGTGCCCTCTTAGTCCCCTGCTCCTTTTTCACTCATCCCCCCACCCGGCGCCCCTCTGGTAACCATCAGTTTGTTCTCTACATTTAAGAGTCTATTTTATTTTCTGTCTCTTTTTTTCTTTGTGGGACCAAACCATGGCTATAGTGTATGGTTTTAAAAGAATATTAGGGTTTTTTTTGTTTGTTTGTTGTTGTTGCTAATGCACCACAATTCAATCACTCGGGTAGGAAAGAATAGAAAGAAAACATTTAGATACTTGTTGTAAGAGATCAGGTACTTCTGTTTGATTTTGTTTGTTTGTTTGTTTGTTTGTAGAACCTGTGGAGTAATCTTCATATTTAGTCCCTATAGTTTTAAATTTAGTCATCTATAAGTGGATTTAATTTGGG
This sequence comes from Neomonachus schauinslandi, assembly GCF_002201575.2. Classification (NCBI taxonomy): domain Eukaryota; kingdom Metazoa; phylum Chordata; class Mammalia; order Carnivora; family Phocidae; genus Neomonachus; species Neomonachus schauinslandi. Next base: position 98,523,845 of record NC_058404.1, read on the forward strand.
AGAAGAGGTGAAAATCATCCATTTTGTGGAATGGGGGGGGTGTTCATTTTGTGTAATATTGTTTTTAATTTAAAAAATGAGATATGGCAAAATTAAGTAATATTTCTGTAAATATGTATATATTCAGTACATAAAATAACTTTGTGAACAATTCTGAAAGAGGATTATAAAAAATGATTTAGACTATGGTATGGTTATTTGAGTAAGTGGAAGCTTTCCATGATAATGACTTTAAAGTAAGACATACATTTATAGATAACACCTATGCATAAAATTACAGTCTAGGTATACATAGGTACATAATTTAAGATACGACATAGAAAAATGTTATACTGAAAGACAAGGGATGAAGCCTTTTTTATATTTTATTCTCTTGGGTTTCAAAAATTGTGATAATACAGTGCATGATGAAAAGTAAGGATGCCCCACAAAAAAGTTAAATAAAAGAAAATAAAGACATATAGAGATTGAATGTATGAAAAAAAAAACAAAGTTTAGTTTATCTTTGCTTGTCCACCAAAAGTTCAATTGTTTTAAGAAAAGAACTAGTGAGAGCTTTCAAGAAACATGAAAATAGATGCTTCTAAGAGAGAAGATATTCATCAATTTTAATGGACTGTATGGGAAATTATATGTATATTTTTTGTCCAGGCATGAAAGAAACTAGAGAATACAGCTCATGTGAGCTCTAGAATACATTAAAACAAATAGTTTTATAATAATTTGTTACTCTGATCTGTAGACATTTGCCATCATTACTTCATTAATTGTCTGAATTTTTTTTCTCATGTTTTAGACCCCAGGTAAAAAAGCTTAGGTTAGTCATACTCTTTAATTTATAACACATTAGCAACACTGTCTGGAAAAGTATTCTCCTTCCTACTTCCTCCTTTTCTTCCCTCTTCTCCCCTTCTCTTCCATTCCTTTTCCTTCCCTTCTCCCCTCTCTTCCTTATCCTTCTCTCCCTGTTTTTCTCTCCCCCTTTCTTTCCCTCTCTTGCTTCTGGTCCTCTCCTTTCTTCTTTTTTCTCTTCCCTTCCAATTCCCACCCCCATTCCTTTTTCTCCCCTAGGTTTTCTATTCTCCTCTCCTCTCCCTTCCTCTCCCTTTCTCTCTCTCCCTTTACTCTTCATTATACTTGGCTTACTTTATTTTAGTGTATTCTACCTTACTCTCCTCTCCTTATCATTCTTCACTCCCATTACAGGACTCCCAGAGGCAAATATTCTAATGAGGGGAAAGTGTGTCTTTCTGTTTCCATATTTTTGCAAAATATTTATTATAGAGTTGTCCTGTATTTTTGACTGAGATAGATGATTTGGATTATATTGTGTATGTGTCTCATCCTGTTTCTTATCTTTTTTACCAAACACTGTTTTAAAGATTTTAAAGTGTTGCTATTGTATGTGGACATCTAAAGTATTGTTTCTGACTTTTGCCTTTTACTATTAGGAATGTATCCATTACCCTTAACCTATATCTACTTACACAGTTGTAGACATCCAGTTTGCTTCCAACTCCCTGACATCACAAATTAGTCTGCAATGAATACCCTTGCAATTGTCCCCATATGGAAATGAATATCTTTGGGATACATAATGTCAAAGGAAGAAGCCCCTACTCCATATCTGAAATAAATAGCTGATTACTTGCTAAACAAGTGAGAGCTGCATTTGTAGGACACAGTATTTCTGAGCTAAGAAGAGAACTGATCTGAAATTTGGGGAAGTCTGGCCATCAGAGATGGCAAACTTTCAGAAATGGGAGGAGTTCAAGGTTGGTTAACTTTTGGCTGTGGAATTGAAGTTACTACGGTTTTTGCAGATAGGCTGAATTTCAGATGTATGGTTACTATTGTGAATTTAACATTGATTTGGGGTGGGTTTAATACTGAGTCTTATAAACCAGTTCTTGATAACATTGATACAGCTGGGTAGGATTTTTGTCCTTACCCATATTATATCTCACTCTTATTTCTTTGTTCAGTTCTGTTGCTTTCCAACTTTTTGTGCTAAGTGTTTAATTCAGTATTTTAGATGTTTTAATTCCTGATAAATATATTTAAAATTATAAAGTTCCCTCAAAGTACTAGATTAGCCTTACTCCACAAAAAAAAGTTTAATTATAAAATATTATGTATTGTGATTTCATTATCATTCACCTTTAAATATTTAGTAATTTATTTTATGGTTTCCTCTGTAGCACAAGAATATTTATTAATATATAATTACATTTCAAAATATGTGAAAACTAATTAAGAGCCCTCTCCTTCAGCAAACACTGCTGCTTTCACCACCTTCCTGATACATGGAATCTATATCCCTTTGTCACTATTTATTCAATGTGTTATATTCAAAATCAATAATCTGTGATAGAAAGAAATCTAATTTCTCTCCTCTCACATTTTCTTAACCTACTCCGAAGCAATCTATGGAATTTTTTTTTGGGGGGGGGGGTGCTGATTCTTTGCCTTTACTATATATTTGCCTTTACCAGTGAGATTTTTTCTTTCTTATTATTTTCCTATGTTTCATTATGGCCCTTTTTTTTTTTTTTTCTGCTTAAAAAGGACCCTTTAACATTTCTTATAAGGCTGGTTTAGTGGTGATAAACTCCCTTAGGTTTTGGTTTTCTGGGAAACTCTTTATCTGTCCTTCAATTCTGAATGATAATCTTGCCAGGTAAATTATTCTTGGTTGTAAGTTTTTTCTTTTTCAGCACTTTGAATATATCCTGCCACTCCCTGTTTTTTTGTTTTGTTTTGTTTAAGTAGGCTCCATACCCAACATGGGGCTTGAACTCACAACCTTGAGATCACAGGACCCTGAGATCAAGACCTGAGCTGAGTCTAAGAATCAGACACTTAACCAACTGAGCCACTCAGGCACTCCCTGCCACTTTCTTCTTGCCTGCTAAGTTTCCGGTAAAGGATCAGCTGACAGTCATAGAGTTTCTGTCATATGTGACTGATTGTTTTTCTCTTGATACCTTTAAGATTCTTTTTTTATCTTTAACTTTTGCCATTTTTTTAAAGATTTTATTTATTTATTTGAGAGAGAGAGAACACGAGTTGTGAGGTGGGGCAGAGAGAGAGGCAGAAGCAGACTCCCCACTGAGCAAGGAGCCTGATGAGGGGCTCGATCCCAGGATCCTGGGATCATGACCTGAGCTGAAGGCAGGCACTTAACTGACTGAGCCACCCAGGCTCCCTACTGATTTTTTTCCTATCAGGATGGCAGTTGATGGGCACTTCTTTCTCCTTGATTAACTACTCATTTGCCTTTCAGGATACCTTCCTGCCTCATGAACCATTATTTTTCAGTCTCAGATGTTTTACTATTTAGCACCCCAGAGTTGAACAAATTGTTCCCTTCTCTTTTCTAAGCTCTCAGTGCCTTGGTGATCTCATCCTGTCTCAAGATGTCAAATAAGTTGATAACACTACAAAAAGAATGTGAATTCTGTAGTTCTTGGGTGCAGGGTTCTAACCACAACCATTAAGTTGTTTATTAATTATGCTACTCAAATCTTATATATCATTTCTGATTTTCTGCAGGCTTCATGTGTTGATACTAAAAGAGGCATGTTAAATCTGCATTTTTTTAAAAAAAATTATTTATTTATTTGGCAGAGAGAGAAACGAGGAGAAAGGGAACATAAGCAGGGGGAGTGGGAAAGGAGAAGCAGGCTTCCCATGGAGCAGGGAGCCCAATGCAGGGCTCGACCCCAGGACCCTGGGATCATGACCTGAGCCAAAGGCAGATGCTTAACAACTGAGACACCCAAGCCCCCCTAAATCTGCATTTTTGATTGAAGATTTAAATCTCCTTATGGTTATATAGCTATTCTTGTTCTGTATTTTAAGACATTATATATGTATATATTATATAAAATATTTATATATTTTTCATGACTTAAACATTTTCTAATTAAGATGTGATTCTTTATTCCAAATAATATACTTTCCTTTAAAGGCTATTTTTGTCTAATATGTGGACAGGTAGCCAGTATTCTTTAGTATTATCATGGCAAATTTTTTTCTATCCTTTCACCAACTATTCTCTGTACCCTAATGTTTTAAATGTGTCTTTTGACATAGTATTATTTTTGAAAATATGTTCATTTTTTCGGGGCGCCTGGGTGGCTCAGTTGGTTAAGCATCTGCCTTTGGCTCAGGTCATGATCCCGGGGTCCTGGGATCGAGCCCTGCATCAGGCTCCTTGCTCTACGGGAAGCCTGCTTCTCCCTCTCCCTCTGCTGTTCCCCCTGCTTGTGTTCCCTCTCTCTCTCTCTCTCTCTGTCAAATAAATAAATAAAATCTTAAAAAAAAAAAGAAAATATGTTCATTTTTTAAAAATCAACATCCTAATTATCATTATCTCTTAACTGGAGCTTCTTATCTATTTACATTTAATGTAAATTAATGTAAATGTAAGCAATTTATAATTGCTCTTATATTTCTATCTTCTATCTAATTTTGTTATTTTTTCTCTAGTTGTATATTTTTGCTTATTTCTGTGTTTCTTACTTGCTTTTAATTAATTAGATATTTTTTCATCTTCCTCTACTACATTGGATGATATGTGCTCTGTTTTGGCTATTTTAGTTTTACCTCTAGAAATTACAAAATACATTCTTCTCAAAGTTTATAATAATTCAATACCTTAAGCAAAAAAGAGGCTTCTTCTTGAACAACACATTTTTTTATATCCATTTACTTTTCAACTTATGTCTTAATTTGGTATTTCTTTTCAATTCTTCATTTTATTTTAACCTTACACAGCAATTTTTTTTTTAAAAAGACAATAATTTACTTCACACTTTTTTTTTTTTTTTCTTTTCAGTCTGCCTTCTAACACAAACATTCTATCCTGGACCATTTGCATTCTGCTTGAAATATATCTTTTTGAATTTCCTTTAAAATAGAACCTGCTGGTAGAAATAGTTTATAGTGCCCCTGTTCCTGGAAGATTTTTTTCTTTAAGAATATAATTCAAAATTCAAAATTATTTTAAGTCATTTAGACAAAGATTTTTTGTCATATGCCATTCTAGTGCAAATATGAAAAAAGAAAATAGAGTATTTCTAATACTATACATTGATAGTTCACTTCACATGAATCTTTTTTCCTCAAAAATCAGTATTCATATTTATAAGCACAGTTAATTACACAGAAGTTTTACTTTCACTTTGCTGTCAATTTTGTTCTAATTTCTTTTTATCTCTTGCTCAAGAGATATTTTTCACTTACTATTGTTAAAATGCCCTTTATTTTTGGTATTTTGCAGTTTTATTTTGGTATATGAGTAGATATAAAGTGGATTTGTAATCCTGCTTGGAAATTGAAGTCTTCATGATACAGATCATTCTTTCATTATTTCTGCAAAATGTTCAGCCATTGTATTTGCAGGTATTACTCTGGGTTTCTTTCTCCTTGTTTTTCCTTCTGTAACTCTACTTAGACATATATTAGTACTTCTCGTGATACCTTCTATGTCTTATAATATCACTTTAATATTTTTCTCTTTCATTTTCTCTATGCCTAATTCTGGATAATTTTTCTGACTTGCATTCCAATTCACTAATTCTATTTTCAGCTGTGTCTAACCTACTTCTAAACTCATCCATTTATTTTTCAGTTTAATTACTGAATTCTTATACCTTAATATCCTGTTGTGTTTTGTAGTTAACTATACCCCACAGATATTTTCAAGCTTGTTTTCTATTTCTTTGAATATGTTAAACATAGTTTTGATATCATTTTAAATATGTGTCTGACAATGCCAATATCAGAAATATGTAATCATCTGTTTCTGCTTTCCATTGTTATTGCTAGTTTCTGCTCATAGTAAATCGTTTCTTTGTTTAACTAGTTAAGTTTGAATCTTAATTGTTCATTTTAATTGGCAAATTATTTGTGATGTTCCTTGAGGCTTAAGATAGATGTGCTCTGGGGCGCCTGGGTGGCTCAGTCGTTAAGCGTCTGCCTTCGGCTCAGGTCATGATCTCAGGGTCCTGGGATCGAGCCCCGCATCGGGCTCCCTGCTCCGCGGGAAGCCTGCTTCTCCCTCTCCCACTCCCACTCCCGCTGCTTGTGTTCCCTCTCTCGCTGTATCTCTCTCTGTCAAATAAATAAAAATCTTAAAAAAAAAAAAAAGATAGATGTGCTTATGTAAAGGCTTCTGTTAGGTGTATGTGGATTGCTACTAGTCAGCAATCACTACTGTTTTCACTGAAGCTAAAGTAAAAAAGTAAAATAAAGCAATAAAAGCATTTTATAAATCACTAAGTAATGCTGCCAAGTAAACCACACACACAAAAAAAATGTTTTCCCATAACTGGATTTTTATTTAAAGACTTTTTAAAAACTAATTTTGATTGTTGTTATGTGTCATTCTTTTATATGTATAAAAAGGAAGCTATAAGCAAGATAAATTGGACAAAGTACACTTAAGATCTTTTTCACACTGAAAATTAGCTCAAAGTGAGTATTTATTGAAAAATTACTCCATTATTTTGTCTTTGATTTTTTTTTCCTAACATACTGACACTGCATATTTGATGTTCTTGTACAGTCAATGATAAGTCACAATTGCTGCTAGGTCTTTAGCAAAGATAATATACATTCTGACTGCTAAGTGTTAAAATGGGATGTCCCCCAACCCCAGGCAAAAAGTGAATCTTGGAACAAGGAAATGCAGTTAATTCATAACTTGAGTTTTGTTGGTTTTTTTGTTTGTTTGCTTGGTTGGTTTTTGTTTGTTTTGTTTTGCTTTGTTTATTTTCCTATGCTACCTTGTGATTTTGAGAGCAGCCTTGTGACTTCAACTCTTAGAGATGTTTCTCCATTGCCTATTCTAATCAGTTCCAAGGCAACTTTATTTTCAGTGTTTTGGAGAAGGCAGGGTGACTAGGTATATATATCTAGTTATCTCAACTGGACTTACAATTTGGGACCTACAGCTTTAATAGAAGGTTACCTATTAGACTCCACACTCTCAGAGACGTCTGAGTTTTTTCTTAGTTTTCAAATCCTACCACAACTTAAAAATTAAATGTTTTATTTATAAATTTTTTAAATTTCGGCAAATGTCTTCAGGGCAAGAGTTACTTTAATGTTGAAGTTAGCTCTGTAGGTTCTCATCTTTTCCTAAACTTTGTATGGTAATTCCTATCATATAATGTCAGCTTTTTGATCTTTTAAGAAAATATTTTAAAATTTGATAGTTTTTAAATTATATTAATAATTTTTAAAATAATTTTTTAGTAGTAAATAATAGCCTGGCATATTAAAGAATAAAAAACAAAACAAAAACAAAAACCTCTTTCTTATCTTGTTTTTTTGTTTTTTGTTTTTTAGTAGGCTCCACACCCAGCATGGAGCCCAATGCAGGGTTTCAATTCACAACCCTGAGCTCAAGACCTGAGCTGAGATAAAGAGTGAGATGCTTAGCTGACTGAGCCATCCAGATGTCCCCAAACTCCTTTATTTCTTGGAATATTTTTCTCTTTCTGTTTTTTTAATTCCTTTGGAAAAATCTTATTTCTTGGTAGTTATCCATAAGCCAGTTCATAGCGTTTCTTGCTGCCTTCTGTGAAAATTCCTCAATCTGATGTTCCAACTCACTATTTCACTGTTCAAGTATAGTCATTTAACCTACCACTGATTAACTTTTAGTTCTCTTTATATCAAGTCATATTTTTTTCATACTTAATATTGTCTACTTCATTTTATTTATTTATTTATTTATTTATTTATTTATTTATTTTTTATTTATTTATTTTTATTAAGTAGGCTCCATGCCCAGTGTGGATCCCAATGGGGGGCTTAAGCTCACAACCCTGAGATCAAGACCTAAGCTGAGATCAAAAGTTGATCACTTAACCAACTGAGCCACCCAGGTGCCCCTGTCTATTTCATTTTAAATGAATTTTAATCCTTGTTTTGTATTGACAGTAGCCATCAATTATCTTTCTATCTTTAATGTACTAATTTTAGAGTCTTGTTCCATCTATCAAAATTCTCTCCTTATTATGGCCTATGTTGTCCAGTTTGACTTTCTGTAAGGTACTGTTTTTCTCATGTGTTTAGTTATTTTGGTTTGTGAGCTATTGCTTTGGTAGGTGTTGGCTGTGCTGGTAACATGTAATGTGTGCTGAGAGGGAATCAAAAGCTAGGCTTCAGTCTGTGAGTTTAGAGCAGGGATTGGCAAAATTTTCTATAAAAGGCAAGATAGTAAATATTTTAGGTTTTGAGGATCAGACAGTTTCTGCCATACTACTTATTAACCTTGCCCTTGTAATGTGACATCAGCTATAGATAATATAGAAATTACTGGGTATGGCTATGTTCCAATAAAACTTTATTTACAAAAACAAGAAGCAGACCCAATTTGGCCTGAAGGCTGACATTTGCTGGCCACTGTTTTAGAGCATGGGAAATAAGATTTGTACTGAAAACTCTACCAGATGACCATTGTTGACTGCTCCTATTTGTAATCTTTTTTTAAAATATATGTATGTGTGTATATGTATAAAGTCAATATTTTGAATATGATTCAAAATTTCGATATCTGTTTTGCATCAACTGCACTTTTTTCTTTTTACCTTCTGACCTTTTGTAGTCTTGAATTTTAAACAGGGAGGTGTATTATGACTGGGAAGTCACAATCTCCCTAAATTGTAATCCACAGCACTAGGGATTTTTGGATAGTAGGGTGGGATATTCAGTGCCTGAAAGCAACTGGTTAGTCTGTACTTATTTCATGAGGACACTGATGTCTAGGCTGTTGCTGTCCATTTCTGTAGAGAAGCAGGCAGTAATTTCCTCAAGGCAACACAGGATAGAGACAAAAGTCATTTTTTTCTAAACATTTATCCTGTCTAGTCTTTTATAAAATTTTTTTGGCCTGTATTATTTGGTACTTAGTTTTCTTTTTCCATTATCTACATCTCTTTGCTTTACACACACACACACACACACACACACACACACACACACAATTATATAATATATATGTTTGCTTATTTTTTTTAAATCCTGGCCCGTGTTCAATTTCCAAAGATTATGTGGAACCACCAGTGTATGTAAATAAATCTGAAACTACATGATGGAAACTAAAATCATATTTTTTAACATCACACTTATGGGAGAAACAAAATGAAGGGTTAGCTTTAAAATCCTTCATAATATAGTACATGTGAGTATGTGAGCAAACCCACTGGAATGGAAATTGCTTATACTAAATGTGAGACTAAGCTTCTCAATATTGTGGCATTTGCCACAAACTAGTAATTACATACCATAATTTGGAGAAACTGTTCAGTCCAACAACTGCTTGTGACAATCTATTCTTTTGTTCAAATACATAATATGTCAAGTGTCGGTCATATTTTATCTTTACAGGTATAACTACCAATTTATCTCAAACTAAACATATATTAATATGGGTAATAGTTAAAAAATGCCTTAATATTAAAATGAATCTGACATTGAATTTCATGCTAGAATATAGTGAGAATCAAGACAATGGATGTCTTTGACTTATAGGTAATTTATATATTTGTCATGTCAAAGAAGTGTTAAGTAAAAAATATTGAAAATACTGAATAATTTGAACTGTAACTTCCATCATCAATAGGCGAGTGAAGTATTAGAAGAGTCCCTCCAGAAGAGCTGATTCTAAGAACACAAGTAACTTTGACCCAAAGCTAAAATGTTATCATATTTTCAATTTAAATTTATTTGAGATAATGAAGTATAGACTATGTTAAGACTACTTTATTTTGTATTATTGCTTAATGAGCATTCCTTTGCCATTATAATAATTTTATATGCATATTATTTTATTGGCTGAATAACATTTTGTCATATGAATAGGCCAAAAATTAAATCTTACTCTAATGCTGACAATCAGGATTTTTTTTAGGTTATTTTGCTATTGAAATTTATGTTTTGATAAATCTTCATTCATTCATCCAGCAAAATTTATTAAAAATTATCTTCATGTCAGGTACTTTAAAAGCTGCACAAGATACAGAGATGAGAAAACAGATACAACTTCTACCATGTTTCGTCACATTATAAAAAATTTAAAAGAATCTAAACTTTTTTTAAAGGATTGATTGATTGATCTATTTATTTATTTTAGAGAGAAAGAGACAGAGAGAGCGAGCACACAGAGGGGAGGGGCAGAGGGAGAAGGAGAGAGAGAATCCCAAGCAAATTCCCTGCTGAGGGCAGAGCCTAATGCTGGGCTGGATCTCAAGATCCTGCAATCACAACCTGAGATAAAACCAAGAGTCCTATGCTTTACCAATAAGCTACCCAGGTGCCCCAAGAATCTAAACTTTTAATGACTCTTATTACTCATTGCCGAGTTACTTTCCAAAAATTATATACCAATTTATATTCAAAACCGAAGTATATCAGAATTCTCCTCCCAGCAAAACCAAGAAACAAATATATTTGAATATAACATCTTAAATCCTGACCCATTTAAGTGGTAAAAAGGTGTGTTTTCCTTTAACATGTATTTCTACTCTATTTTTATATATTAGCTATTTGTTTTCCCTTTTTAATGAAATAATTCATGTTTGTTGCCTTAATCAATGGGGGTCTGAGATTTTTTTTTTTTGGTTGTTGTAGCTATTGTTGTTAAATCTATTTGTTTTCCTTTATAAACACCTACCTTTTCAAAATTTGTAATTCTTTCCTTTATGTAAAGACAATAAATGTTCTTAAATCTTTAATTCTACTTTCTTCCTTCTGTTCTTCCTTCTACTTCTTTGTCTTAATTGTATTGTATCGAGTGGCATACTACCAAAAGAGCAAGGAAAATAAATAATTTTGTTTTCTCTGAACCTGGGATGATGCTTGGAATTCATATAGTTTCTAACAAATGCCTGTAAAATTTCAGCCCACGAAGGATGCCTAAAATTCAAAATAAAATAAAATTTTAAAAAGCAATAATAAATTGTTTTATGCCACAGTCTAAAACATTGTTTTCTAAAATGTGGTAAAGGGTGGTCCTCACAGATAAATCCAAGGGACTCAGAAGAATATATTGAACAGTATGACAAATGAGAAAAAACAAAAAATTCAGAACACTAGAGTGGGTATTATAGCTTGACATTCACCTTCTATTCAAATCTTCCAGTCTACCTTTAGTATGTATTTCTAGAGGCCTTTTTTCAGACACGCTCTCATCCATGGTTCTTCACACAATGTTCCTCTATTTAAATGCATGCACATGGAATTTGTTAGGTAAACATATACAGATGCCATCTTCATTTTGCTTTAGCTCTTTCTCTGCCAGCCAGCACAGCCATGGATGCATGTCCACACTGGTGTGCCAGTGTCTAATTTGTGTGTATTGAGAAGCCACAATTATATCATTTGTAGCTGCAGCTAATTCCTAAGCTCTGGATCACATTTACTTTAGTGTTTTGTTGAAGTTAATTATTCCATGTGGCCAGCTGTTTTTCCACCTTGCTGATTCATGTGGCAGAAGTCATAGTGCCCATGGTGGGACATTTCTGTTTCTAGCACTATCACAATAATTCTGAAAGTACCTCATTCCCTAAATGTCTTTATTGAAACAGCTAGAATGCCTAAGAGTTCCTGCAACTGGATCTTGACTGATACAATCCCAGGTGATAAAAGCTATTCCACTTTCATTTCTCTTTCAAGTAAAAGAGAAATTCTATGGGATCAGAATATTTATCCCCTATTAAACATCACATGTCTTACTTTTGAATAGAGTGGTCTAAGTGAATAGTCCTACAGGACAAGCATAACTAATTCAAGATTTGATTAACATGATATTGTTTGAACACAATATAGATTCTCTTTAATAAAGAAGATTCAAATCTCATGAGTCAGAAGTAGTGAACACAATACACATTGGAATAAAGAAAAAACTCAGAACTTGGCATACACTAGAAGACAAAGGAAAAAGAATTCAGGATTTTGATATTTTATTTTGATATTTTATGGTACTCAAAGCTCTTATTAAATAAAAGAGTGCATTATCTGTACTATTTAGTTGGAATATTCCAGATGTCTCTAGTCTTCATAAACATATCACAACATCTTAATTCTTTATTTGAATTGCTCCTTAGTCGTGTCCCTTTTTCCTTCCATTCTTAATCACTGAGTCTGTGATTAAAAATGGCAAACGTGTGTTTTGAAATGAAACTAAGCTATGATTTTGGTTGGGGGTAGTAATTTTGGAGTGGCAGAACATATTAACCCCTTCCTTTCCACTCTATTCATGAACTCATAACAAGATGCAAGGAAACAATAAACACAAAATAAACAAGGCATGGAAAATAAATTACTTCTCAGTTGTAATACTTATGTGTGGTTATACCAAAGAAATGTTTCTAGAGAAACAAACAAATAAAAAGTGACAGTTTAATACTTATAAAACAATGTTAAGTCAAAATAATATAGACAATCACAAATAAGATACTATTGTAGTCAAGACTCTTAATTTTTGCACTTAAATAAAGATGAATTTTAAGAATCTCAAAATCATTGGATCTAATCCTGACTCTGCTTCCTACTCTCAACTAGGTCAAGTGTAAGTCATTTGAACATTCCACGACTGACTACTTCATTTGTAAAATGAGAGAAATCAGCTCACGTGGTCACTGTAAGTTATCATCTGCCAGAGTATGAGATATATCTCAATTTATTTAGAAAAAGTTCTAGATGAAAGTTAAATACTGTTAATCTTACCTATATTAGGGAAAAGTTGAAAATATATTCCAATTTTATGGAAAGGAAACAGTTTTGTTCATTTAAAAACAGCACCACATACTTATATACATAGAATTTCAAAATTTATAGTAAATTTCTATAAAACTTGGAGCAAAATGAGAAAAATTATATAAAATAAATACGTTGAAATATTTACAGGTAAATAAATTCAAATACGAGAATATGGTTGTGTGAAAAGAAATATTAATAATGTATTTATTTTTAAATGAATTTGAATAAATTTCAATGAAGTAGATTCAGACAGGACAACATATTAATAAAACTTAGTTCAAAGAAAATAATAACCATATAGAGTTGAACAGAAGCCTATATATGACAAATATTTCAGAAAAAAACTAAAAGTTTTATTGTCTCCAAATAAAAAAATACATTTGAAGAAATTGAATATGTTAATCCTTTCAGGAAAAGCGAGTATGTCACTGAATACTACTATATTGCATATAACCAAAATACTACTCTATGGTTTTATCACCAGGTTCTTTTTATAATCTATATGTTAAATTTGAACAATATTTTATGAAACTGTTTTATTGCTTTTTAGTCAAAAGATTGGTAGTAATAAGTTTGTATCAAACATGTTAAGGGGATGGCTCAAACTCTTTCTGATCCCCAGTAGGCCTGTGACATGTTATTTGTTTCTTTTTAAAAGGATTTTCTTAAAAGAACGCTGTGATTTGAAATAAATATATTTGCTTTGATAACTTGTGTTTCACCTTTTCTTCTTGGTGGGTGCATTATTGCCTTATTGTAGACTAATGCTTGCAAATGGTAAATCTGTCTCTGTTTTTCATCCCTTTTTGATGATTACACTTACCATATAATTTCATAACTCAAGACATTAAATTGATGTTATTCAGAAGGATGAATGAGATGATCTAAGTGTCATGCTGATTCAATTGTTTATGTCTTTAATAATTTTGCTAAAGTTTATGATACTTTTGTTTGTTTTCAATAATTCTGTATTATTTGTCATACAGTTTTGTGCTCAGTGAATTCTAATCTTTACAATCCACCAGATATCTCTTAAAATTAAATGTTTTCTATCTGTTTTGGAGGTACATTGTGATTTTCAGATTGATTGGATGATGATGAAGGGGTGGATCTTCCATGCTGGAAAATAGAACTAATGAGATAATGCCCATGAAGTGGATAGTGCATGCCTGGTACTTAGTAAGAGTTCAATAAATGTTAGCTATCATTCCCATTCATATGGCAAAATTGACAAGAGTGTTCATTTAGAGCAAATGGATAAAATCATCCACAGGAGTTATATTCAGTCTTTAAATTAAAAAGAACATTGTAAAACTCAGTGTATTATTTACCTGCTGCTGTTTAACAATAGTACTAAAAACTCAGTGGCTTCAAACAACACACATTTATTGCCTTACAGTTTCTCTGGGTCAAGAGCCTGAGCACAGCTTAGCTTAGTGTGTCACAAAGCGGCAATCAAAGTGTCAGCCAAGTGGTGATCTCATTTGAGACTTGACTGTGAGAGACCCGACTTCCTAACTTACAGTCTTGTTGGTAGAATTCAGTCCCTTGTAGTTTGCCAGACTGTGGGCCTGAGGGCATCCTCAGCTTCTTGCCACATGTCCTTCACATGGCAGCTCAGAATATGGCAGCTTGCTTCAAATCCAGCAAGAGAGAGAATCTACTAGTAAAATGGGTTACAATATTTTGTAATATATATACACATAATCTAATAAGTACATCGTGTCACCTTTGTCATATTCTATTAATTAGAAGCAATTCAAAAGTCCCACCCACACTAGAAGGAAAAGTATTAGACAAAACAAGAACACCAGGGGGCATGGATAATGAGGTCCACCCTAGAGTCAGCCAACAACATTCCTTGGAACAAAAATCACAAAGCAGTAGCTGTAGTTCATTGTTTAAATTCACTAATATCTTTCTTGCTACCCTTTCATAATGAGAAATATTTTTCTCTAATTAAAACATTTGATTTTTTTTTGTAAGAAGTAGGCAATTTAATAAGACAGTAGCATCTTAATTATGTTTAAAGATACATGGGTGTTTCATGTTGTCAACCTTCTAGAAATTCTGAAATTCCTATCAGTTTTGAGAAAGCAGTATTCTGCAAGGAAGTCTCAAATAAATTAATAGAAAAACTAAAATATTTTAAGATCTATGTAATAAATAAATAAAATTGGAAATGGCAGACGCTTGATCTACTAAACATTTGAGGAAAAAAAGCTCTATTGTAAATTTTTTCAGTACTAAAGAATTGGAAAGAGTTAATAAGTTGGTTTGCATGGCACTTTAGAGTTCACAATATATTAATATTTATGAATATTATTTTTTCAGACTCAAAAATGGAGGGTAGAAGTAATATCAATTTCAATATTGTAACAGAGTTTAGGCTCCAAGTAAAGACTTAATTACAGCATCCTGCTGTTTATTTGATGAATTCAATATGTCCTCGCCCCAACTTTGGCCATCTTTTAAATAATTTTGTTAATTAAAAGTAACTCATATCAAATGGAATGGTGGTAAGGGAGTGGGCGGAAGGCAGGCTTACACTATGACGAGATAAGCCGTCAAGTGCCAAGAGCACTGTATTGAAGGCATCAAGATGAGGTGCATCATAGGTCAACTGGAAAAATGGATGATAAGGATGAATGAAATTAGTGACACAGATCATTTAATTTCTTTATTTGAAATACATGTTTTGAACCATTTTCTGGAGCTTGTCTACAAGTTCTGTGTGCAGATGATCTGGCAGTCAAGAGAATACTGCAACAAGACATGAAAACCAGAGCTCCACACACAGGTCCAAAAATACAGCCGCCTTCTATTCTCAGAATAGAATTGCTTGCCTCGCAACTAAGACTGTACCTTCTGCTCCAGCAGTAAACAAATGCCACACATACTACTTACAGACACTGGGCTCTGAAATACTCTCTTCTTGCAGAGAAGTTACCTGGTATCTATGTGTAGCCATTCTATAGCCCTTCATTAATGTGGTTTGGAGTAACATTCATAAGGACTTTATCAAGATGGCATATTTCTGTTTACACTGTTTATCTGATAACTACCCAGATGGTGACTATTCATGATGGGGTTTGATATTTCTGTCTTTCCCTGATAACCAGTTGATCCCAACTGGGGTCAACTAGATATGCAGAGAACATTTGCAAAATTCAGGTGGAACCATAAACATAGTTGTTAAGTACTTATTAATCCATGGAGAATTGAAACAGCACAGCTCCTAAACCCAGAGGCTATAGTACTATATGAAAAGATATTCAGCTTTCTGAATGTAAAATGCTTGACAACACTAGGATGTGCACTGCTTGTTTGTTTGATAAACCTAAATTAGAAGACCCTTTGCAATTAGCTTTTCTCCATGGAAATCTTCTATATGTGATGAACTCATAGAGAAGATGCTGTCTCATAAAAGGAAGCCTGATGAACACCACAATAAGTGTGTTCATGTTACAGAATTCCAGTCTAAACTCCAATGTGTAAAAAACTTGTAAGTTGTCAGTTCTATGACTACAACAAGAAAAGGTAGAACAAATTGAAAATCCATGACTTTTCTTGGATACATCAGACCAGGAACCTTGTTGCCCTGAAATCTGGAGAGACAGGCAAATCTGGAGTCACCTCTGAGATCTGCTTACCTCGAGCAGAAGCTGCTGAAGCCATAAACTGAGAAGGACACTTAGACGGTAATTTTGAAGACTTGCTGGAGGCTGAGTGAGGAGTAGTGTGAGAGTAAGAAGCTCAAGGGGGCTGCAGTCTCGGATGATCCCCACACTTTTATAGGTTTTATTTGCAGGAACTTCACCAGGTTCTCATGGTGAACGTGAAAGTTCTCTGACCTTGTGACTTCGGCTGGAAGAGGGGAAGAGTGATCACTGTGAAATCTGCCCAGAGTATTCTTCATAACAAAGGCCTGCTTTTCAAGGGGAAAAGACTTTACACAGAGCATTATCCCAGATAAGGGAAGGGAATTTTTCCCACTCCAACTATCTCTTGCCTTCCTGTCAAGGTCTTAGCCCAAAGTTACAGACTCACTAAAAGACCAAGATTTAATCATAAGATGACAGGATCATTCCCGTCCCACATCTTAGCACCACACACACTGGATTTCAGTATAATGATAGCAGAATATTGTTGAAAGAGCTGCAAGATGCAGAGACACCCTGAGGAGGAGGGAGTACCTAGGGAAGCTCAAAGTGAAGGAGGGAGACAAAAATAACAGCATAATAAAAAATAATTTAAAGCCACTGACACCCACAGCCACAGCAAACATTAATCACTGCTCAACTTCTACCCAGATTAGCATACATGCTCACACTAAGACCTCTTTACTGCGGTTCCTATTCTCCAATACACCATGACTCATTTTGAACAAAAAACTGCAAGCATGCCAAAAAGCAAGAAAAAAAAAATCTGAAGAGATAAAGCAAACATCAGTAGCAGACTCAGATATGACACAAATTTTGGAATTACCAGGAAAACAATTTAAGTTAACTATGAATTGCATGCTAAGTGCTCCAATTGAAAACATAAGTCCATATTCAGGAAGAGATGACTAATGTAAGCAGACAGGTGGGAACTCTATAAAAGTTCAAAAGGAAATGCTAGAAATCAAAAACTGTAACATAAAGAATACCTTCAAAAATCTTATCAGTATGGAAACCCTGAGGAAGGATTCAGAGAGCTTCACGACAGACCAATGGGAACTTCCCAAACTGAAATGCAAAGAGTGAAGAAAAAAAAAAGAGAGAGAGAAAGAGAAGAAGAACAGAAACTCTAAGAACTTGGAACATTTCAAAAATTAACATATATGGATTAGGAATGCCAGAAGAAGAAAGAGACAATATGGAGCAAAAGAAATATTTGAAGTAATAATGGACAAAACATCTTCAAAATTAATAGCTGACACCAGACTATGGATCCAGGAATCTCAGAGAATAACACAGCATAAATACAAAACAAACAAATAAACAAATTAAAACTATACTTAGGCATATATTCACACTATAGAAAACCAAAAAAAAGGAAGCAAATCTTTAAAGAAGCCAGAAGGGAGGGAGGGGAAATATCTTACCTACTAAGCAAAAGAAAAAAAAAAATTCTATGGACTTCATATCACAAATCATACAAACAAGAAGAGGAGAGCGAAATATTCAAATTATTGAAAGAAAGAAAAGAAGCATCTAGAATTCTATACCCAGTGAGATTACCCTTCAGAAGGATGTTCTTCCAAAGAACATAAAGACTTTTTGTGTCTTTGTCTCTCTTGTGTGTGTACACACACACCACATGTATACACACCCACAACTAAGGGAATTCACTCTCAGCACACCTGCTCTGAAGGAAATATTAAAAGTTCTTTAGGGAGAAGTAAAATAATGTAAGTCTGAAACTCAGATCTACATAAAGAAAAGGTTGAAGAATGATGAATGAATGAATGAATGAATGAATGAAAATAAAATATTCTATTTTTCTTTTTCAATAGATCTAAAATATAACTGTTTATAGGAATAGTAGTAACAATTTATTTTGTGATTATAGCATATGAATAAGTGAAATGAGTGACAGAAATGCCATAAAGGATGGAGAGGAATTGTGAATACTCTTCATGAGAAAGCCATCTTACACATTAAGTGGTATAGTATTATTTGGAAGTGACTTTGATTAATTTAAATATATATTTCAAACTCCCAGGAAACTTAAAAATTTTTTAAGTAGCATAATTTATATGCTAAGAAAGGAGAGAAAACTCAAATTATATAACATGCTCAATGAAATCCAGAGAAAGCAGAAAAAAGAGGGGGGAAAGTAAGCAAAGAACAAATGTAAGGAATATTAAAAAGTTACATGTGTGGTAGATATTACTCCAACTCTATCAATAATCAATGTAAGTGATAGTGGTCTAAATGCACGAATTAAGAGACATAGATTATCAGAGTGAATAAAACTACATGTTGTCTACAGGAAACCCATTCTAAATATAAAAACTCAACAAAGTTAAAATTACAGGATGGAGAAAAGTATATGCAATGTTAACATTGATTAAAAGAAAACTGGAATACCTATATCACTTTCAGAAAGAGGAGACCTCAGGGCAAGGAAAGTTATCAGAGATGATGATGGGCACCATGTACTAATAAAGGGATTAATTCTCTGAGAAGATATCACAGTCTTAAACATGTGTGTACTCACCAACAAAGCATCAAAATATGTGAAGCAACAAGTGATATAACTGAAAGGAATAATAGACAAACCAGTGTTGTAGCTGGAGTCTTCAACGCACCTCTTCCAGTGGTTGAGAGATCTCAGAAGCATAAAAACACTAACGATAGAGTTTACCTGAAAAACACTTAACAGTCAACTTGATCAAATTGACCTTTACAGAATGCTCTATCTAATGATAGTTGAAAAACCTTCTCAAGCTCACACGGCATTTGCTCAAATATACCATATTCTTGGTCATAAAACACATCTTAACAAATTTAAAAGAATAGAAATCATACAAATATTTCTCAGGCCACAGTGAAATTAAACTAGAAATCAAAAATAAAAAGATAGCTAGGAAATTGTCAAGTATTTGGAATTAAACAACATACTTTGAAATAAAACATGGGTCAAAAAAGTGTCTCAAGAGAAATTTAAAATATTTTGATATGAAAGTAAATGAAAATGTAATATAAAAATATGTGGGATGCAGTAAAATCAGTGCTTAGAGGAAAATTTATGTAGTGTTATATAACAAATAATGTAACATTAAATTCATGTACTAGGAAAGAATATATAAGATCAATAACCTAAATTTCCACTCTAAGAAACTAGGGAAAGAATAACAACTGAAGACTGAAGGAGGCAGAAGAAAATAATAAAATTTGACACAGAAATCAGTGAAACTGAAAAGAGAAAGAATAGAGAATATCAGCATAACCAAAAGCTGGTTCTCTGAAAAAATTAATGAATTTGATAAACATTCAGCCAGGCTAACAGAGAAAAAAAGAGGAGAACACAAATTACCAATATTAGAAATGAATAGGACTGGTTCTGTGAGTGCCAAAAAGATAATGAAAGAATACCAAATTACTTATGTCCATGATTTTATTAACTAGAAAAAATGGACCAACTCATTGAAAGATACAAATTACCAGAATTCATACAGAGAAACAAATAATCTAACTTGGCCTAAATCTGTTAAAAAAAATGGAATCAATAATTAATAACCTTCCAAAAAAGAGAACCCCAGAGCCAGATGTTTTCACTGGTGAATTCTATCAAAGATTTAAGGAAGAAATGATATTAATTCTACAAAGTATATTCCAAAAATAAAAGCGGATGAACACTTTCTAGCACATTCCATGAGAATAGCATTACCCTAATAGCAATGCAGTCAAGAGGTAACTCAGCTGACCAAGATCACTCAAACCCTGCACATTCCAAAGAAAGGTTTGTCTTCAGGAGGCCTGGTTGTTACCCAGCTAGTGGGAGATAACCTCAGAGAGCTTGTAATATTGTATCTGATAATGGTGATTCTGTATGCTTGAAGTTTTGGACCACACTGTATCAGTTGGATCAGTTTATGCTAATAATATGATTTATGGTGAGTTCTTGTTTTTGTATGCTTGAAGTCATAGGTCATGCTGTATCAGGGTTCTGCCCCTGCAGCTATGCCAGGCCACCCTATTCCCAAGGCTCTGCTGGGTGGTCCCTTCCCCAAGACTCCAGGTGGTTCCATCCCCATGTTTCTTCCAGGTAGTCCTACCTCCAAGTCTCTGTAAAGTGGTCCCATTCCCAAGGTTTCAGGCGGAGGCTATCTGGCCTTTTGAAACCAAGATGGTTTTCCTGATGATATGTCCTGATGATCCTGATGCCTTCAGGTTCATTTTTCCTTCTTCTTGAAGAAAAGATAGCACTTTCTCAACTGAACAATTCTATCATTCCATTCTGTTAAATCCAAGAAGTCTGACAGGCTTTTTTCATTGTGTCCTGTCTCCATCTCCTTCAGGTCAAATTGGCAGTACTTCTGCTGTATAATCCCATAAACTCTTTGCAGGGTGATAGTCCAGCCATACTCTTGGTGTTCTCTTCAGAACATGCTTTCTCATTTTTTGCAATATAGAAAGACTGAGAATTTTCCAAATCTTCAAGTTCTGGTTCCTTTTTGCCTGCCATTTTCTTCTTTAATTTCCCTCTCTCTTCTTCCATTTTACTGTAAGTAGCCATAAGGAACCAAGTCACTCTTTCAACACTTAGACTTACCTTCAGCTAAATATCCAATTTCTTTGCTCACAAGTTTTACCTTTTACAAAATGCTAAGACAAGAACAAAAATTAGTCGAGTTTTTTGCCACTTTATAACAAGGGTCACCTTTCCTGTCCTTTCCTTCAGTTTCCAATAACATGTTCTTCATTTCTGTCTGAGACCTTTTATATCCACATCTTTACCAATATTCTATTGTGGTTACTTATGATTATTTATGGATTCTCTAAGAAGATGAAAACTTTCTCTCCAGCTCTCTCTTCTTTTCTTTCCGAGTCCTCACTGGAATCTCTCTTACTGTCCATATTTGTAACATATACCTCAAAACTCTTCCAGTCTTCATCCAGTACCCAGTTCCAAAGTCACCTCCATACATGAGGTTTTTGTTACAGCAGCACCCCACTTCTTGGTACTAAAATCTATCTTAATACCTAACCTATCAAAATACCATAGACTGGGTGGCTTAAACAACAGAAATTTATTTGTCTTAGTTCTGGAGGCTGGGAAGTCCAAACTCAGGGTGCATGGTGATTTGGTTCCTGGTGAGAGTTCTTTTTCTATCTTGCAGATCGCTATCTTCTTACTATGTCTTCACATGTCCGTTCCTCAGTGCATGCACATGGAAAGAGATCACTTTCTTTCTTCCTCTACTTATAAGACCAAAAAGCCTATGGAATTAGAACCCATCTCAGTCTGTTAAGACTACTATAACCGAAATACCATAGACTGGATGGCTCACAAGCAGAAATTTATTTCTCACAGCCGGGAGGTTAGGAAGTTCAGGATCAAAATGCTGGCAGATTCCATGTCTGATGAGGCCCTTCATCTTGGTTTGTAGATAATCACCTTTTTGCTGTGCCCTCACATGGCAGAGGAGGAAGAGAGCTTTCTGGGGGGTCTTTTATAAGGGCATTAATCCCATTGATTAGGACTCCATCTTCATGCCTTAATCATCTCCCAAAAGCCCCACCTCCAAATCTTCTAAATGGGGATTGGGTTTCAACATATGAATTTTAGGGAGACACAAGTATTCAGTTTATAGTAAGACCTAACCCTTATGACCTTATTTAGCTTAATTACCTTCTAAAAGCCTTATCTCCAAATATAATCACATTGAGGATTAGGGCTTCAACATATGAATTTTAGGAGAACCCCATTAAGTCCCCATTACAGATAGCCAGAAAGGTCTGGAGTTGAGTTACATCCCTTTTCCCCGGTCAGTAAGGCACTGAAAAAATTTCTGTGGTTAGGCTCTGGTAATCTTGAGGGCAAGCCTTGTTAAGAAGACCAGAATGTTCTGGTGTATTTCAAAACTGGTTACTTTTCCACTCCTCGCACCAAAGGCAAAGAGATTTTTCTCCAGTATTCACTGTGAGAACCAGGTCAAGCCCTGAAGGTAAAATTCGTAAGTGGGTGGTGACCTCCCTATGACTGGGAACCCTGGAGTTTTTAACTCTCAGACTTGTCCACACTGAGCCTCCAGCAATTCCTCAATTAGAGTTTAGGGTTTTTTTTATCCTGGTACTGGCTCCCAGGGAAGTTTCTGCTCAGGTAAGTTATGAGTCTATGTACCTGGAAGCCCTTGTGTCTCTCCAATTTTGAGGGCAGCAGTTTGCCCTGTGACCTCACTTCTGATGGATCTAAGAGGATTTGCTGACTTTTCATTTTGTTCAACTTTTTGCTTGTTGTTAAGATAAAGTGGCGACTTCCAAGCTCCTTATGTGCTTGGACTAGAAACCAGAAGTCTCAAGTCATTGACAATTGAAGAGACTAGACCACTTGTCTTTTGTGATTTTTCTGATTTGTTTGTTGCCATGTTGTTGTTATTTATTTCTCTATCTCTTTATTTTACCTACACTGGAAAATAGGTAAAAGGCTTCATTATTTCCAGTCTGTTTCATCATATTGCATCACAGTAGGGGGCACATAATATCAGATATTTCTCAGTATTAATGATGCTAAATTTGGTTACTTAGTTAAGGTGTTGACCACCAGATTCCTCCATTATAAAGGTTAATTATCAAAAAAATGTTAATTATCCTTTTGAATTAGCATGCAATCTTTGAAGTAATATTTTGGAAATATTTCAGCATCCATAAATGATCCTTGCCTGAATTGACTATTTCATTGCGTGTCACTATAAGTGATTTTTCTAAATCTATTGTTCTTTTCACATTTATTATTGAGAATACTTCTAGAATAAAATTTTTCCTTCACCAACTTGAGATGTACTACATTTTCTCCAAAAGGCAGAGTAAGTGCTAGTACTTAACCATTAATTAAGAATTTTTATATTAAGGTATTGTAATAGTCCATTTAGGTGGTGGAAAAATAGATTTCTCTTCCCTTCCCTCCCTTCCCCACCCCTCCTCTCCTCTCACCTCTCCCACTCTCCCCTCTGTCTGCAAGTATTATTATGAACATATGCATTTAATTAGTAGAATATTTTACAATCAAACACACTTATTATTCTTTTCTATGCTTAAAATGTTCCAAATTTGGGCATTGGGAGCCTACTAAACTGGTTTCTTTGTCCTTTTGACATTCTTCCTTTAGTGCTTCCTTAGTTTCTGGTACATTGAGATGTCAGGGCTCACCTTACACTTTCCCTGCTCATACCCCAATCAGTCATTTCCCCATGGACCTCTGGCTCCCTTTAATGTGAAACGTATTTAGAAATCAAGGTCTCTGTGTACCTGTGCTCATTGCTTCTGGGTGTTACTATCTCCAGGCTCTTCCCATGGACAGATTCAGGATCTGTATTTTAGAAAAATAAAATGAATTAAAATTTTCCTCAAAGACAAAATACTTTGTTTGTAAGCAAAAATAGGAAACCATATATATATATCATCAAATTTTAAATAAAAGTTTTAGTAAATTTAAATTAATATTAAATAGTTCATTTTTGGACATTATCTTCCATCTTATAGATATTTCAATTCTGCTCTTACTCTCCATAGAAGTGAGTAAGTACTAAAATTACTGTGTTCAACTTTAGCTTGCAGAATATGCTTTTCTTAATTTTTAATGGAAATTTTAAAAAGGTACACGAAAATATAGATAATACTAATACTACTATGAATTTTATGCTAACCTAGTAAGATGAAGCTTAGATATTTTGGTTATTTGACAAATATAATTAAATTATACTAAAAAATGCCTAGCAACTTGAAGGCATTGGGGAGAAAAAAAGGTTAGGCCCCTATACATCTCGTTCCAGTGTAAGGCAGAAGTGGGTTAAAATCCAATTCTGACATGTAGTAGTCATGTGATGCTACAGATCACAGTTCTTTGACATTAGAGACCAAGTTGGAATCTAAAGATCCCTGTCCAGGGTTTGTGTCAGTACTCAATGACGGATGAATGAAATAGTGTTTGCAAACCATAGACAAGTTATATGTATCTACCTCAAAAACAGGTAGCAAGGAATAGATAATGCTTCTCACAGTAATAATGTTCCCACAAACAGGCTCTCTACACTGATTAAATTAACACCCTGCTAGCTTACCTTACAGACCTAAATGCTTAAGAAAGAGAATTTCTAAAAATGTTGTTTTTGAAAGTAGCCACATGGTGGCAGACTTTAACCAAAAAGGGACAATGTTTCTAAAAAGCCATTTACAATATCATCTTTTTCTTTAGATCATTTGTAAAACCCAAAATTTCATAAAATTAAACCCAGAACAGGCTTTATATCTTTACTCATCTTTATAGTTTAAAAACATAAAAAGAGAATTTCATGTATTAAGGAGCGTTCTGTTTTGGTATCAGATGGGATGTGGGAGAGGGCTCTATCCCATGCCCCAGAGGTTGCTCTGGAGGGAGGAAGATATGCATTTCCTCTCACTGGATAGTTTTTCTCCTCCAAACCTCTTTTTTTTTTACCAAGTAGAGACAGGTTCTGCCTAATAGAAAAAAATCAATTGTATTATGAGTTTAAGAACATGAATATTAAAATCAAAATCAAAAAAATTCATAGGTTCTTATTCTGGCTTTACCCCTTACATTCTTGAATGACCTCAGGCAAGTTTGTTAATATTCCTTGCCTCAGTTTTCTTACCTATAAAATGGGAATAATAAAAACAATTGCCTCAAAGATTCATTGTGAGAATTGAATGTGCATGCAGAGCACAAAGAAGAGGACCTGCACAAAGCAAACACACAGTGCATGCTGCTATTATCATTAATATTAGTTACCATTAACAAAAGGAAGGAAAAGAATGAAGGGCTATTAGGCTTATCACCTATATCTGAAAATTAGGAAAATGTCATAGAGAAAAGTTGATTTGCAGAATTTTGGAACAGCTCAGTGTCTGGAAAGATTACAAGCACATATTCCCTTTTCCTTCCCAAGTATCCTTCTGCTCTTCTGTTCCTCATTCTTAGCCACCCCACCCAGCCATGACTCCCCTCATGGACACACAGACATGCATGCGTGCACACAACAGCTGAAAGAAAGAGTAACATAGGGCATCACATCTGGAAACATCAAAGAATGAGAATGCTATGGTGAGAATTTAAAAACAAAGACAGTTGTCCAAAAGAGATATTGAATCATGTGTCTAAGATACAAATAAAAGAAGGTTGAAATAATGTCACTATAGCAAATCCTCTCTTTTCTCAATTTCTAGTCGGTGCTCTCAGCATGAGGGAAAGATGAAGAGGAATATGTAAATGTGGGACTAAGAAGTTTCTATTTTTCTCAGAATTCACTGTAACTGGTAAAAGAAGATAGTTGTTGGGCCCAGAAGTTATGGGAAGAAAAGCCACAAAAAGAATGGCCATTAAAGAACAGAGACTGTCAGCTGAAATTACGCATTTTGTTCCATTTTCTTATCCCACCTGAGAAGGACTCTAAGAATTTAAATTAGAATGGCCTTTAGTTTATCACAGAAAGAGTTAAATACAAACACATTGTTCATTTCTTCCTTCTTTTATTCATTTTCTCATCCATCTACTCATACGAAAAGCATTCATAAGACCCTGTCATAACTTAGAAGCTAGTGGGTGCTTTGAGTGTACGTATGTGTATGGTTTGAACAAACATGGACGTGATGGTTTAGTGATGGGAAAGATACTAGAAAAGCTGGGAGAACAGAAAACTGGGATAGGGTGGAAGTTAATTGAGCACATTGCATATGTTAATTACAAAACAATAAAGTACAGAAAGTCCTATAATTGAAACAATTATATAAAATAATAAAAAGCATTTTCTATAGTCAAAAATTTACAAACTGGTTTGTGGCACAAGACGAATTAAGTTGCATTTATAAGGACCATGGCTAGCACTTTCTCCATGGTTCCAGCATTTAATGATCACTAAAAACTAAAAAAAATTCTCTAGAGTATTTAATATTTACCTTCTTTCCCTTAACACATTTTACTAAAAACTCACTATTATCTATTTTTTGAAAAAATTATCTTCTTTTTATTAAATTTTTCTTCAAAGGCTCAATTCACATATGAGTGTATATCACAATATATTATAGCAGTCTACCACTAGTGTATATTTTGCCTTTTACTGCATCAAAGTAATTTTCCCAACCAACTGTTGATTATTCCTGTCATATGTATAGAACAGGCCACTCTCTCTCCCATTACACATCACTGCCCCCACCAAAATATACAATATGCTCATTGTCTTTTATGGAAATATTACAACATATTGTATATGTCAATATATACTCATTGTCTTATATGGGAATTATTACAACACGTTAAGTTTCAAAGTGGAATTATAATATTAGGATTTCTATTAATTTTAATCTTATCTACAATCTTACTGAAGATGTATAATATTTGCTTTTTATATGTTAGTATGCTTTTAAAAGTACTACAAAAGCAGCTATAATATAAGTAAATTAGCATATTAGCTGTCACTGAAAGTTCTGGTCCCTGAGGAGAGCTAGCAGAAAACAACTTTATTTTTTTCCATGTCTACTCCCTACTTGGACCCCATCTGCCATCTACTGTCTCTCTAATCACTTGGATAAAATCTTGATGAGTAGCAGTGTTTTGGGTATTTTCAAAACCAGTCCAGTCTAGTATAAAATCTTCAGACTATCTACCAATTTACCGCATTTCTTATTGCCCTACCCTGGGTCTGCCTCAAATACGCACACTGGCAGGTGGTGAGAAGGTGGTGGCTGACAATTTCTCTTCTCTTCATGCTACTCTATTTGTGCTACTCCGTCGCCAGGTTTGGAGAATAGGGAGGAGTCGCTGGGAAGGACAGAAGTCTTTTTCTTCTTGGGGTGCCTGGGTGGCTCAGTCAGTTAAGTATCCAACTTGGGATTTCGGCTCAGGTCATGATCTCATGGCTCGTGGGATCGAGCCCAGCATCCAGCTCCCCGCTTAGTCAGGAGCCTGCTTGAGATTCTCTCCCTCTGCCCCTCCCCCCACACGTGATTTCTCTCTCTCTCTCTCCCTCTCTCTCTCTCAAATAAATAAATCTTTTTTTTTAAGTCTCCTTCTTCTTCTTCTTCTTCTTCTTCTTCTTCTTCTTCTTCTTCTTCTTCTTCTTCTTCTTCTTCTTCTTCTTCTTTTTGAAAAAGTCTTCTTAAGTGAAAGAATTACAATCAGAGGGGGCAGGTGTCTATAGCTACTTCTTTCTCAGGGCTCCTTAGAGACTCTGTGCTGTGGACCTCCAGCTGAAGTTCTCTGTGTGCGCTGCCTTTTCCAGCTGCTCACTTAAAATCTCCCATTCCATTATCACACTTAATGTCCATGCCCTCTCTGCTGAGGTCATCTCCCTCCTATCAGGAAAACTTTTTGAATGCATCCTATTCCAGCGTGCTTGCTTTCATCCAGATGTCCACAAATGACTCATGACAAGCACACCTCTGGCTCTCTGTCAGTGAAAGTATAGATCAATCCCAGAGGGACCTCTCCTGAAATGCTCACTCTATAAATAGCCCTTTAATTTCAGACTTTCTAGATCTGTCTTTTTCTATTTATTCCGGAGCACACACATAAAGCTCTCCCTCTGGCTTAGCCTAAGGTGAAATGGCATACCACTCTACTTGCCACTGGGGAGGGGGTTGGGTACTGGGAAAGGCATGACAAATGAGCTTTTCAAAATTCAATTTCAAATCTCCTCTTGGTATTCTCTTCTGTAGGCTGGGGTACGGGTGATGCACTGATGCTGACAGAAATAAATTCACAGTGTTCTGAGTAGGTGGCCCATTACCTCACTTTAGAATATGAAGATTTTGAGGGTTTTTTATATTGACCTCAGCAGATGGGATTTTTGTAAGTCTATAATACAATGGAAATGTCATATTTAAATCTTATGTTATACCTATTTGGATTTTATTTAACTAAAAATGATACGCAATAAAAATTTTTTAGACAGTTGTTTAGTAGTTAAAATATTAACTAGATAATTGGTCTGTTTGATTGCAGGATGGGATTATTATTAGCTGTGTCAAGTTACTTAACTTCAGGGCCTCCTTTTTGTCTTTGAAGATTTTTTTTACATTTTCATTTATTTGACAGGGAGAGAGAGGCAGTGAGAGAGGGAACACAAGCCGGGGGAGTGGGAGAGGGAGAAGCAGGACTCCCACTGAGCAGGGAGCCCGATACAGGGCTCGATCCCAGGACCCTGGGATCATGACCTGAGCCAAAGGCAGACACCTAATGACTGAGCCACCTAAGCACCCCTCCTTTTCATCTTTAAGAGAGAATAATGAAAAAATTGTTATGGTATAGAATTAAATGAGATAATGCATAAAAAATACTTAACATAGTTTCTATCCTATTAAGCTCATTTAATAAATGGTGGTTTTTAAGACATCTCCACTACGTTGTTCTTCAGCAACCATGCTCTCACTCCTCAAATTAGTCTTATACCGTACTATCAAATTGAGGCTCTAAATATCCCACACCAATCACATGCCTAGTTAACTTACCAATTAGCAGTGCTTCCTTGGTGGGAGTCAAATGTAAATGTTTTGGCCTAACAATCAATCCTGTTCAAACTCTTTACCAAATCCTCTGATGAGTCATTTTTTTATCCAAAACTTTCTTTCTACGCTACTCAGTCTGTTTATAATGTTCCATGTGCATTCTTCTCTTTCCTACTTTATAGTGTTTCCCTACCAGAACATCCTCTCTTTTTAAAAAAATTATCCAAATTTTACCTATCCCAAAGTCTACAAGTTTTCCCTGACCTTTCAAACCTATTATATTCTCAGACTTTTTTCCTAAATTGCCTTTTTCTTTCCCTTGGTTGGCACACCATCCAAGCTAAGTTGCTCTTTCTTGCAGACGGGGATGACACCTAGGAGCTTGGGGTACTGGGAACTGAGCAGGCTTTCAGGGGCACCATTATGAAAGCCGGAAATGTGAGGAGTTGGCTCCCCATGGGGTAAACCTTGACTGATGGAAAAGAGAGGATAAATTCCATCCCCTTTCTCTCTCCTGTGGACCCCTCTGAGAGTAGCTCCCCCTCACAGTCCTATTGCTGATGTCATCTGTGCTGAGTAAACATGGTTCCCAGCGACCTGCTATGTCTCAGAGACTCTCTTGAAGAAAGAGCCATACTGTCAATGCCTCTTATCACACACAGTATTTCACCTTCTGCGCCTTGTTTTCTTTTCTTTTCTTATTATTTCCATCATCCTAGTCTAGTTTGTATCTCCCAAATAAAGGGTCAGTATTTAATATAAAACTCAGGGTCTACTTTCTAAAGGACCTAGGCCAAGACAACTGTGAAAATTTCCTTTCCCAACGCCTAAAATTATGTATCTACAATATTCATTCAGCACTTAATCATTTCATATGTATTGTTATTTTTCAATGTTGTCATCAACCAAGCAGGTTATGTCTTATTTATGGGAAGATTTATATTGTTTTATTTTCTTTTAGCACATTGTCAAGTAACATTATGCCCAAAAAAGAAGCTTGCTATATATTTTTATTAAAAAAAGGATGGGTTAGCCTGGTGATGGGTATTAAAGAGGACACGTACTGAATGGAGCACTGGGTGTTATACGCAAACAGTGAATCGTGGAACACTACATCAAAAACTATTGATGTAATGTATGGTGAAAACATAATAAAATTTAAAAAAACCTTTAAAAGGAAAAAAATAAATATATTAATAGTGGTTGCTGTTTATAACCATTCAGTTATACCAGTTACACCAGTATTTTCTATTAGAAATAGAAATTTTTGTAGAAAATTCACTGCACTGAAAAGGATTTATTTCTACTTGTTTATAGACCCATAATATTCACAGATTTTTAAGGTTAAAATATTTTGTACAAAAGCAAGTCATTTTTATTTAAACCACACTTTGTAGTTCTCTAATTCTTACTTAACTTAGGGTCCCAAAATGAACCAGCAAACATTTTAAAAAGCAACATTTAGCAGGTAATGATAGTAAGCCAGGAATAAAGGGCAGAGGATATGTCTATAATAATATGGAAAAGTGAGGCTCTTAACAAGACAAAGACGGACATGCCAAGGAAGAAAATTACTCAATTAAAACACACTTTTAATGTTTCTCTAGCATTGTTTTTACATGCTGCAGGCCAAATTTGTTAATTCTGGAATGTTACAGAAGACAAAAAAAAAAAAAAAGACTTTTGTAAGAATTTTGGAATGTTTAAACTTTTTGAATACGCATTATTATGTTGGGTTGATGGTATTTTGACATAGTTTGAAGATTAGTATCTAGAAATGTCAATTCTCTTAAACTGGAATAGTTGAGCATTAGCATTGGGAGGAACTTTGGAAATAACCTATTCCAATCCAACACATGAGGGACCTCAAACCGAAGTAAGTAAAATGATGCGCCTAAACCAATAGAGCTAGTAAACAGAAGAACCTGTTTTGAATTCATGTATCCTGAAGCTTGGTGTGATGCCCTGTGAAGTAAATCATTATTACTCAGTTGTTTAATTAAAAATAAAATGAATCCGGGGCACCTGGGTGACTCAGTTGGTTAAGCGTTGGACTCAGTTTCAGCTCAGATCGTGATCTGCTAGTGGTGCGATCGAGCTCCATGTTGGGCTCTGCGCTCAGCATGGAGTTTGCTTCAGACTCTCTCTCTCCCTCTCCCGCCCCCCCCACTCTCTCTCTCAAATACATAAGTCTTTTTTAAAAATTAAATAAAATAAATAAAATAAAATTTAAATTTAAATATATAAAATATAAATTTATATAAAATATAAAATATAAATTTAAATTTAAATTTAAATAAAATTAAATAAAAAATAAAATGAATCTGAACTGTTCTATTATGATACTATTATATCATTATAGAACTAGGGGTATGTTTAAAAAGATGTAATGCAACCTTGGCACTGTTGATGCAAAATTCTAGAAATGAGACTTAGAAAATTTAAACAAAGACCTCCTTTGAAGTTGTTTTAAAGAAATAAGAAGATCTTTGGATAACTGTACTGATGAAGATTTATTTTTAAATCTAATATTTTAAAATGTACTTTGTAAGATAAGACCATCGCAATATAGAATACATGTGGGTATTAATTATAATTTAGTATAGAGCAATGGAATTAGTGACTACATCGTGTATATCAGTGTCTTATAAAATCAATCAATAGTTATTTAATAAATATTGACTGTGTTTAAATTACTAGGCTACATACAACATACATGAATTTGTGAAAAAAATAGGAAAAAGTATGGAGGGAATCGATTGATCTATATATAAGACTCTTACTAATATTCTAAAAGGCTGTATCAGCCTTAGAAAGAATTCTGATTTCTTGGAATGGGAAATGAGGAAATGAGAATAGAAGAACAAATAGAGAACAATTTTTAGAGCAGAGTCATTATTTGAAGCTAAAATTATGATACTCTGTTGATGGCTTCTCGATAGTGTCTGTCTCCTCTCTCTCTTTTAGTGAATAAACTGTATTTTGTAGAGCAGTTTTAGGCTGACAGCAAAATTGAGAGAGAAGTGCAGATACCCCCCACCCCCATACAAGCACAACCTCCCTCAATATCAACATTCCACACCACAGTAGTACATTTGTTACAACTGATGAACCTATATTGATAAATCATAATCACTCAAAGTTTATAGTTTACATTAAGGTTCACTATTGATATACATTCTATGGGTTTGGGGAAATGTATAATGAATGTGTCCATCCATGTACTATCATACACAATAGTTAGGTCATCTGTGCTCTGCCTATTCATCTCTCACTCCCTCAAAACTAGCCCCTGGCAACCATAGATCTTTTTACTGTCTCTATAGTTTTGTCTTTTCCAGAATGTCCTGTAGTTGGAATCACACAATATGTAGCCTTTCTAGATTGGCTTCTTTCACTTAGTAATATGTTTTTAAGATTTCTCATGTCTTTTCATGGCTTGATAGCTCATTTCTTTTTAATGCTGAATAATATTCCATTGCCCAGATGTACCACAGTTTATTTATCTACTCACCTACTGAAGGACATCTTGGTTGCTTCTAAGTTTCAGTAGTTATGAATAAAACTACAATAAATAGCTGTGAGCAGAATTTTGGGTAGACATAAGATTTCAACTTGTTTAGGTAAATACCAAGAAGGGCAACTGCTGGATCACATAGTGACAGTATGGTAAGCTTTATAAGAAACTGCCAAACTGTGTTCCAAAATGGACCTATCATTTTATATTCCCAAGAGCAATGACTGAGAGTTCTGTTGCTCTCTGTCTTCACCAGCTTTTAGTGTTATCAGCATTCTGGATTTTACCCATTCTAATAGGTGTGTAGTGGTACCTTATCGTTGTTTTAATTTGCAGTTTCCTAATGACATAGGATGATCTTTTCATATGCTTACTTGCCAACTGTGTATCTTCTTTGGTAAAGTGTCTGTTCAGGTCTTTGGCCCATTTTTTAATTGGGTTATTTGTTTTCTTATTATTGGATTTAAGATTTCTTTGTATATTTAAGAACAGTCATTTAACAAATGTGTCTTTTGCAAATATTTTCTCCCAGTCTATGGCTTGTCTTGTCATTCTTTTGACATTGTCTTTCACAGGGCAGAAGTTTTTCATTTTAAGGAGGTATAGCTTATCAATTATTTCTTTCATTGACCAGAACTTTGGTATTGTATCTAAAAAGTCATTACCATACCCAAGAGCATCTGGGTTTTCTCCTACATTATCTTCAAGAGTTTTATAACTTAGTATTTACATTTAGGTCTATGATCCATTTTGAGTTAGTTTTTGTGAAGGGTATAAGGTCTGTGTCTAGATTCATTTTTTTTCCATGTGAATGTCTAATTTTTTCAGTACTATTTTTTGAAAAGACTGTCTCTGTTCCATAATATTGCCTTTACTCTGTTGTCAAAGATCAGCTGTTTATATTTGTGTGGGTGTATTTCTGGATTTTCTCTTCTGTTCCATTGACCAATTTGTCTATTTATGTATTATTAATATCACGCTCTCTTGATTACTATAGCTTTATAGTAAATCATCAAGTTGGGGAGTGTTAGTCCTTCAACTTTGTTCTTCTCCTTCAACACTGAGTTGGATGTTCTTGGTCTGCTGTCTCTCCATAAAAACTTTAGAATGAGTATTGCATCTTCCTATTTTTGCACATGAAATTATCTCTCTATTTATTTGGTTCTTCTTTGATATCTTTCATCAGAGTTTTGCAGTTTTCCTCATCATTCTTGTACACATTTTGTTAGTTTAAATCAAAATATTTCATTTTGGGGGCACCTGGGTGTCTCAGTTGTTAAGCATCTGCCTTCAGCTCGGGTCATGATCCCAGGGTCCTGGGATCGAGCCCCACATTGAGCTCCCTGCTCAGCAGGAGGCCTGCTTCTCCCTCTCCCACTCCTCCTGCTTGTGTTCCCTCTCTCACTGTTTCTCTTTTTCAAATAAATGAAATCTTTCATTTTTCTCGGGCTAATGTAAATAGTAATGTGTTTTTAACTTCAAATTCCAGTGTTCATTATATAGGAAGCCCTTGCCTTATATATATTAACCTTATATCCTGCAACCTTCTTATAATCATGTATTAATTCTAAGAATTTTTTTGTTGATTCTTTTGGATTTCCTACTTAGATGATTATGTCATCTGTGTACAAAGACAATTTTATTTCTTCCTTCCCAATCAGTATGCCATTTGTTTCTTTTTCTTGTTTTATTGTATTACCTTGAATTTCCAGTATGATGTTGAAAAGCAGTGGTGAGAAGAAAAAATCTTTACCGGATTCTTTGCTTGAAACAGGAAATCTTCAAGTTTGCCAGCATTTAGTATATTAGCTGTACATTTTTTTTTTTAGATTCTTTATCATCAAGCTGAGGAAGTCTTCGTCCATTCTGAGTTTTCTGAGAGTTGTTATCATGAATGGGTGTTGGATTTTATTAAATGCTTTTTCTTCATCTATTGATATTATCATTTGATATTTCTTCATTAGACTATTTATGTGTGGGATTACATTAATTGGTTTCAATCAATATCATCATTACTCTTCTTTTAGTTTCTTAATTGTTGAAACGTCTGTTGTTTGTTGTATACAGTTTTTTTACATAGTTTCCTACATACAGCACATCTGCCACATGGAGGAGTCATTTATTTATTCAATATTTGTTAGCATCTACTCAGTGTCAATCACCATTCTCATCACTAGGCATAGAGCAATACAGAAAACAGAACAGGTTGAGGTAGATATAAATATAGTTTATTGTCTCTCCTCCACTAAAATCTATGTGCCTATGTATCTATCTAATATTTATTATATATGTAAACACATATTACATATAGTATATTATATACTGATAAATATTAAGGAGAAAAAATAAAGCAGCAAAGGTAGGGGGTTACAATTAGGTCAATTTTTGGTTAGTCTCTTGGAATATTAAATAGAAGGATGAGGGAGGGTCTTACTAAAAAAAAAAATAAAGACATTTGAATAAAAACCTGAAGAAATTGAGGGAGTTTCTCCTGTGACTATCTAGTAGAAAATCAGATACCTGATCTGTGAATACCTGGTGGAAATACCTGGTGGAAATACCTAAAGCAATAATGTGTCAGGCATATTCAAGGAACAAGAAAGCCAATGTGGCTGGAGTGAAACAAATGAGGGAAAAAAAGAGAGAGAGAGCGAGATAGAGAGATAACAGGGTGGTGGGGTTGGATCATGTTGGTCATATTGAATTTCATTGTCATTTTAATTTTTACATTGATTTTCTTCAAACAAAATTAATTAAATATTGTATTATGTTTCTTGAGAGAAACAGAAGTGTGTGTATATGTGTATGCCTATATGTATATAATGTATAATTATATGTATATGTTACATATATACATAATATAAGGAATTGGCTTAGGCAGTTATGGAGGCTGACAAGTCCAAAGACTTTCTGTCAGCAAACTGGAGATCCAGGAGACCTGATATTTCAGTTTGGGGTCAAAGGCAGGAAAAGCCAATGTCCCAGCTCTAACACAGTTAGGCAAAAGGAATTCTCTTTTACTCAGCCTTTTGTTCTATTCAGATCTTCAACTCATTGGATGAGGTCTACATATATTAGGATGGGCATTCTGCTTTATCAGTCTACTGATTTAAATGCTATCCTCATTCAGAAATACCCTCAAAGACACACCCAGAATAATGTTTGACCAAATGCCTGGCACCTCATGTACCAGTCAAATTGACACATAAAATTAATCATCATGAGTGTTATTCCTTATTAATATTTTTATATCTAAACTATTATTTAGAAGAAATGAGTATGTACTACTTTTGCCACCTCATAAATAACTTCTGGATAAGGGTATTCTATTTTTCATGTATATTATTAACAATTATGTAACAATTATATTGAAAAATTTACCTGGATTCTAAGAGTCATGACTCTACCAATACCACTTTAAAGATCCAAGTAATTCTACCTTTACTTAGAGTAGTCCATATGACAGTCAGCATTTCTTTTCCTTCCTAATCTTCTCATTCACTTTACTAAAAGGAGACCTTAAATATTCATTAGGGAGAAACTAGGTGACATTCTTCAGAGCTTTCCCTAAGCACTAGCCTAAGAAATCAGAGGTTTGAAACATGCTGTTGAAATGACATTGTTGGGCGCCTGGGTGGCTCAGTTGGTTAAGCAACTGCCTTCAGCTCAGGTCATGATCCTGGAGTCCCTCGATCGAGTCCCGCATCGGGATCCCTGCTCGGCAGTGAGTCTGTTTCTCCCTCTGACCCTCCTCCCTCTCATGTGCGCTTTCTCATTCTCTCTCTCTCAAATAAATAAATAAAATCTTTAAAAAAAAAAAGAAATGACATGGTCTCCATGTGCTCACTCCTTGAATACTGTGACTTGAAGTGTATCGCGCTACCTCAAAAAAAACCCACTTCTTAAAACTCATGAGAATGGTTAATTATGTTGACCGTTCAGATAGATGCAATTATATTCAATAATTATAGCTACTTATTTGTCTTTAAAAAACTCTGGGCTAAAAATTGTATTTGTATATTAAAAATGTAATGAACTTAATTAAAATAATCTTGTTTGTACCTGTTTGCTTTGTTTTGTTTTACTTGCATTTTTCTTTCCTTTTTAATTAGCACATCTAAAACATTTTAGCATAGGCATTTATATTTCTGTTTTAAAATGAATTTCATCATCTCTGGGGTTATTGAGTTATCCTTCCAAGGGTCACTAGAGCCAGCCTACACTGGATCCCAAGAGCAATCACATATATCTCATTGCAACCCCGTCTTCAATGGTGTCATGTGGGATAGCTTGAAATCGACAATGATGGGAGTATTTATATTATATAAATGGACAAATGCAATATATCAGGCTTCCCTTTCCTTCTGTTCCCCCACCCCACATCCTACAGGCTGGTTGCTAAACATTACTACTTATTACTCTTACTTATGGATATTTTTTAATAAATATACTAAAGACAATTTATTACATGTAAAAAATTGAATCTCTTTTTAATATAGCTTAAAATAATTAACAAATTTTATAATTTTATGTAGGCAAAATGGAAATTTTTGCCATTTTTTAGGTCTTATGCTTTTTGGTAACCTTTTAAAAACTCAGAGTAGAGGGGCGCCTGCGTGGCTCAGTCATTAAGCCTCTGTCTTCGGCTCAGGTCATGTTCCCAGGGTCCTGGGATCGAGCCCCGCATCGGGCTCCCTGCTTGGCGGGAAGCCTGCTTCTCCCTCTCCCACTCCCCCTGCTGTGTTCCCTCTCTTGCTGTGTCTCTCTCTGTCAAATAAATAAAATCTTTAAAAATAAAATAAAAAAATAAAAACTCAGAGTAGAAAGTGTATTAAATTAAATAAATGTAATAAATGTAAATAATATTACCTATTCCAAAGAATTTTATTAAATATTAAATGATTAATGCAAATGCTTATTTCAGTATCTGCCATATAGTAAGTACTTAACACATGTTAAGTACATATTTTGCTAATAGTAGCAGAATTAGAAATAATTATATTTGTAGTAAAACAATATGATACAACTGCCTCATGTGCCCTAACCCCATCTAATCCAACTATTCAAGGAAAATTTATGTACTTGTGTATGAAGACATTGACTTGTATGAAACAATATAAAATAGAATATACACTAGAATACCATAAGCTTCTAGTCATCTTTATATTTATACTTATATGTAACCATACATCCCACGTACACAAATATATATGTATTTGTTTTTAATGGAATTATGCCATTCTTCAAAAACTTTTTTAAGACCTGGTATATCACAGTAATCTTTCCAGGCTAGTGCATAGATGTAAGTTAGTATATATTTATAGGTCCACACTCTCTTACTTCAAACCCTTGGAACTAGATGTGATTTGAAATTCAGTTTGTTTGTTTTTTTTTAATTTTGGAAAGGTAATATGATACACATACTGTATATTATTGTAGCACTTCCAATGAATTATGTCTTAGGTGGCACCCAATAATCAAACAAATTAATATTTCTGCAGGGACCTGAATGCATAGTCACACTAAACAGGATAAATAAAGATTATGAATAACCTCATGTCTAGTCAGGTTAGGTTTTTATCTCCAAAAATTTCATGTTAGATTTGCAGAAGAGATTATGGGTCTTTATAATTTCCTGCCTTTTAAAAAGGTTGTTAATAAGCAATATATCTTTTAAAAAATGCACTGAGAAATGATGGTCTGGATGAAGCACAGAGGAAGTCAATTCAAAAGGCCAGAGAATTCTCTGGAACCCCGGTGTTCTCAGCAGTGGCATGATGCTCCAAGCAAGTAAAAGATCTGCAGAATGATGGTTTCGCCCAGTGTTTTTTGTGACCATAAAATGCAAACCAGGCACCAAGCCATATTCAGCTTCTTGATCAAATCCTGACATGCATGC
The DNA here is from genome assembly GCF_002201575.2 of Neomonachus schauinslandi. Lineage (NCBI taxonomy): Eukaryota > Metazoa > Chordata > Mammalia > Carnivora > Phocidae > Neomonachus > Neomonachus schauinslandi. The sequence continues at coordinate 98,562,210 of NC_058404.1, forward strand.
TCCACAGGCGTGCATTCTGTACACCCTGGGAAGGGGTGGTGTGCAGAGAGCTTTACTCAGAGCCGAAGGATTTACTGAGTCATCTGAAGAAAACCAGTGTGGGAAAGTACTATTCTGCCAACATAGGGCAGAAGCAGGAAGGAACAACTGGATAATGGATATGCTGCAATGTTCCCACATGTAGAAAGAGGCACAGTCATATCTGCTGCTCACACACTTTCAGCAATATTATGAAATAGGAAAAGGTTGTATCCTTGGATTGATTTTGACCTCTTTGAAAGAATTCAAAGAAGTGATTGTGATTCATGTGTACTAGTCATGAAATCAGGCAATATTTCTTTGTAATCTCATGCCACATACAATAAAATATATTCTCTTGGAAAAATCAAAACCATCTACTTCTGTCCACATTATCACTGGACACTACATGGGCAGACCAACACTAAAGGCATCTTGTTCTGGCTCAGAGGGCTCTGCCATTGTCTTTGATTTCCAGTGAAAATGCTTATAAGTAAAAAAAAAAAAAAGTAATTTAGAAACATGCTTACACCCATACATTTATCTGTGTATACATCGTAATGTAATAATTTTAGGAGTTTCACATTCATTGTCCACTCTCAATTCTCTAATCTATTTAGTGTTCAGCATGATTTTATATTTTTTACAATATGTTTAAGCTACAGTACAAAAATATCAATATATACTTTATAAAAGTGAATAAAATAAGGGCTCATCAGTTAAAATCTCCATGATGAAATAGAGATACTGATTTAAAACCGGAAAACTTGATTTTATTCCTGATTCTGCCTTACGCCCTTTTTAAAGCTGCTTAACTTCTTTGAAATTATCCTGCCCTTATCAAAAAATTATTGTGAGTGTTGGATATTCTGGGTGTTAGATAATGACTATGAAAATATTTTTATTTAAAGCACTATTGTTTTGTATTCAGGTATTTATAAAATATTTCTTGACTCTGTTAAATGCCAGGCATTGCTAGCTCCTGTGGTATATAAGATGTAAAAAAAGCATTTTGAGAAGGCAGATGCTGAGGAAAAAGTGGGGTATGAAATGCATATGGGATATTCCAGTAGAGTATATAGCACACATATTATACTTCACAGTCGGTACCAGTATGTGTGTGAAACCAGGGAAATATTTTAGTGTGGAGAAATAAATGTGGGATTATTAGCTCAATACCATAGTAGGTGAAAATGCTCACAGAGGGGCACCTAGGCGGCTCAGTTGTTAAGCGTCTGCCTTCAGCTCAGGTCATGATCCCAGGGTCCTGGGATCCAGCCCCGCATCGGGCTCCCCGCTCAGTGGGAAGCCTGCTTCTTTCTCCCTCTCCCACTCCCTCTGTTTGTGTTCCCTCTCTTGCTGTGTCTCTCTCTGTCAAACAAATAAATAAAATCTTTAAAAAAAAAAAAAAGAAAAGAAAAGGAAATGCTCCAAGAGGTAAAACATTGAGGAAGCAAAAAGGGAATATCTAAAGTTAAAGTGCACTTAGAAGAGTAATCTCCAATGAAACTGAAAAGAGAGAAGTATGAGGAAAAAGAGAGAAGTATGAGGGAAAAGAGAACAGACTAACGTGAGTTATTGTTAATTGTACAGTTAACAGACAATAGCATCAAAAGGATGGTAATCCAGGAAATAAAGGTAAATGAAATGAGGTAACAAGTAAATGTTGGAAATGATTAGAAGAAAGCTCTTTGTAATATAATTACTACAAGTGACATTTATGCTTTACACATCCTGAGCCACTCTTCGAAATCGTCTGCTGGGTATCAGGATTATTTATGAAATTTTGTGAATCGTAATCCTAGTATGGCAGATTTAGTCTGAGAAATATCAGTATAGAAATTAAGATAGTCGATGTAGTTATTGTATTAAAAGTTTGTCTAAATATTTTGCTGGTGAAACCATGAGAAATAGAAACATATAAGCACATATTTGTTAAAAATGTGGATTACAAGATTTCTGAAAGCAATTTAGGGCATTAAAGAATTGAAGAAATGCATAATCTATGATCCAGTAATTTCACTTCTAGAAATCTAGAGTATAAAAACTAAAATCCCGGTCTTTAATTAGATAGGTAAAAAGATATTTATTGTAGCATTCTTTATACAGATCTACAAACCATTAACCAAAACCCTTGGGGCCAGATACACTTAAAAATTCTGATGTTTTGGTATTCTTAAAGCAATAATATAAAGCATATCTCATATATTATTATTATTTTTTTTTTATTTTTGAGAGAGAGAGAATGACAGAGAGAGAATGAGAGGGGTGAGGGTCAGAGGGAGAAGCAGACTCCCTGCCGAGCAGGGATCCTGATGTGAGACTTGATCCCGGGACTCTAGGATCATGACCTGAGCCGAAGGCAGTCGCTTAACCATCTGAGCCACCCAGGCGCCCCCTCATATATTATTAATACCACTAGGAGTCCAGGAGCAGCACCTCATAATCAAGCACATTCATATTTTTTCAGCAAAATGTATGAATATTCAAATTAAGTAGTTTAAAGAAAGATAATACATAATATCATATTGCCTCAGGTTAGATTTCCCATTTGAGTGAGAAAAAAATTAATTTTGGAATTGCAAATAAGATATTGTAGACCTGTAATGAAATTATTTTTTAGAAAAGGAATAATCAGAATGGCCATAGGAAATGTTATGCTTCCATTTAAAATATTAAGTTAGCTTTGTAAGTGTTGACCTGGGAAAACGACTGTGATAAATTGGGAAATGGGAAAAAATAGTTTTCCAGATTAGTATGGATAGTATAATCCCATTTCTGTGTAAAAAAAAAAATCACTCTGTGTTTTGACTTGTATTTTATAATAAGCATGGGGAAAAGTATTGAAGTATACTTGCACAGAAAATGTCTATTCTATATAATTTTTAAACCCAACAATATACTAGAAAAGTTACAAAACAAAGCAGGACTTATTGAATGTATCATAAAATGACCTCATTCTTGGCTTGGAGCAATTTGGCTATTTATAGATAGTTTACAGTCAAAAGTATGGATAGTGTTGCTTTAAGTTGTCTGGTGAGGCGAACAAATCACCAATGTCTGATTAACAGTTAGATAAAAAAAAAGTATTAATTAATTAACAATGCAGAGAGCAATTAAAATGTACAAGAAATATGCATATATTTTTTCTGTTAAGATTAGCTCTTTTCACTAAATAGAGAAATGATATTTAGGTCAAGGAAACTGTAGCCTCTAAAGAATCAATCCTCCTTCTCTAAAAATCATTAAAGTCATGGTGTATTAAAATTATCAAATATTTAATGATATATATGTATAATATGTAATAGCATAGAGTGGGATAAATTAAACTAAAGATTACATCATTATTTAGTATAAGATCCCAATTTTGTTAAGTGACTAATAAATTTTAAAAATTAGTAATTTTTCTAAATGCCCTGTTTCTGTGTTATGAATTTATTTTTTTAGCATTTATAGGGCATGTAAACTTCTAGAGATTATAAAATTGTTTCAGAAGTTCAAATTTATGCAGTGGGCTGAGGTTGACTATATATATTATAAGACCCAACAAGAAAAACACTTTAATAAGTATTACAGAATAGGAGCTGCAATCTCTTTCATTTAGGAGTTCATACATTGTACCTATCCCTACTCAGCCTAGCAGGGCTGGTGTTCACCTCATTTCCATGGGCAGGGCTCTATTAGGTAATTAAGACTGGTGACTCTTATAGTTTGCCAGTTTCTGGGACTTATTCATCATTAAATATTTTGAGTATTCCTTCACTATTATGAAAAATATTATCCCTTCCAAGGAGTTACTAGAATAAAGTGAATTATATAAAGTATATATAAAATAATATCCCTTCCAAGGAGTTGTTATTAGAATAAAGTGAATTACATAAAGTGAATTATATAAACTATATAAAATCATTGTAGTAGTTTTCAAACTCATCTTTCTGATTATACCATTGCCTTAATATAAGTTCTTCTCAAAGATAATACAGAGTAATTCTGTCAAATGATGATTTTCTTCTGCTCAAAACCCTCCAGTCGTTTCCTATCTCACTCTGTAAAAATGAAAGATTAGTCCCTTCATGACCTGGCTCTCACCTAATTCACTACCCTCATTTCCTCATGCTCTCATTGCTCTAGCCATACTGGCCTGCTTACTGTTTCAAGAACATATATGGCCCACTCTTGACTCAGAATGCTTGCACTCAGTATGTCTTCCAAGTGGAATGTTCTTTTCCTAAAAATCCACATGCTCCAATCTCTCATATATTTCAAGTCTTCACTCAGTTGTTACTTTCTTTGTAAAGACTTCCATGGTATCTGATTTAAAATTTCTAATTACACCCATAGCACTCTTCATCTCCCACCCTTGTTAATTTTTCATCCTACTACTAGTAACATTATAAAATACTATATAGTTTATAATTTTATTTTGTTTATTGTCTGACTTTGTCAACTAGTATTTATGCCCTATGAGACCAGGAATTTTGGTCTAATTTCACTTCACTATTGTAGTTCCAGCACATAGAAGAATACATAGTGCTTAGAATGCGCACAATACACATTTGCTCATGAGAAAAATACAGAGGAGTCAAAGATGACTTTAACATTTTGGCTGAGCAAAATGAAGGAGTGAGTTGACTTTAAATGAAATGAGATAGATTAAAAAAGGAGTAGATTTTTTTTTTTAAAGATTTTATTTTATTTATTTGACAGAGAGAGGCAGTGAGAGAGGGAACATGAGCAGGGGGAGTGGGAGAGGGAGAAGCAGGCCCCTGGCCGAGCAGGGAGCCCGATGAGGGGCTCGATCCCAGGACCCCGGGATCATGACCCAAGCCGAAGGCAGACGCTTAACGACTGAGCCACCCAGGCGCCCCAAAGGAGTAGATCTTTAAGGTGAGAGCTATCAGCAGCTCACTTTTCGACGTTACATTTGAGATGCCTATCCAAATGCAGATACTGACAAAGGAGTTGAATACATGAGCCTGCAGTTCAGCGCACAGTTTCACTTAAAAGATACAGAGTTGGGAATCACTGCATATAGAAAGAGGATGAGATTGCCAAGAGGTTGAGTGTAGATAGAAGAGAAAAGAGGTCTAAGACTAAGGCATGGACCATTTCAACACTCTCAGGTGAAGGAGAGAAGTTATTTATGGAAGAAGAGAATAAACACAGCCAGAGATGAAAGGAAATTCATGAGGAAGTCATGTCCTAGAAACCAAGAGAAGAAAGTGTTTGCAGAGAAGATAGTGACCAACTCTGTCAAATACTGCTGACAGATCGAGGAACATGGGGATGAGAACGGACAGGTGGATTGACAGAGTGGAGGGTTACTCCAGGCTTTGACAAGGGCAGTTATGTAAGAGAGGTAATGGTGAAAGCCTGGTTCAAGTATTTCAAGAAGAAGGGGAGGTAAGGAATTGGAAACAATGAACATAGACATTGGTTTCAAAGAATTTTATTAAAAGGAATGAGAGAACTGAAATGGTAATTGAAGACGGAAATGAAGTTGAGAGGATTTGATTTTGGCTTGTTTAGTTTTCTTCTTTTAAAGGTATCAGGACTTATGGCATATTACAGAGAGATTCAAGAGAAAGAAAACCTCATGATGGAGGAGAAAGTGTGATTTTCAAAAGAAATGTCCTTGACTGGTGAGAGTTAATGGAACAGAGTTTACATGAGGAGGTTTTGCTGTAACTGGAATATCAGGCATTCATGTATAGTAACAAGAGAAATGGCAAGTTTATGTGGCTGGATGTAGGTAGATGGAGAGAGTTGATGGTGGTAGTTTTCTTCTGAGGCTTCAGATAGTTTCATCAAAACTGAAAGCAAGGTCATTAAGTAAAACTGAGAAACGGGGAGTAAATATGAAATGCTTGTTTAGGAGAGCAGGAAAGTGAGTGGATTAGGAAAACTTAATTTGATTACCATATTATTAGGGGACAATTTGAGTTAGTGATAGTAAATTTGAAGTGAGGGGGCGCCCGGGTGGCTCAGTTGGTTAAGCGTCTGCCTTCGGCTCAGGTCATGATCCGAGGGTCCTGGGATCGAGCCCCTCATCGGGCTCCCTGCTCAGCCATGAGTCTGCTTCTCCCTCTCCCTCTGTGATCTCTCTCACTTTCACTCTCTCTCAAATAAATAAACAAAATCTTTAAAAAAATAAAAATAAGAACAAAAAAGTAAATTTGAAGTGGGAAAGGTCAGCAAGTTTGTGTGCACAGGTGTGTTTCCTTTATCCCATACATCATAGGTATAGGCCTAGAGTAAACTGGGCATGAATTTGGGTATATGGAAGATAGTGGTTGTAATGCTTGATCATGAGACTTAAATTGGGGAGAGGGATATATAAGAAAATGAGAAACAGGGAAAGACGGCCAAGTCAAAGTCCCAGGGGAGCTAACAAATTATTGGAGTCAGGGTACTGTGGAAAATGAGCTGAAGTTTGGGTGGAGGTTTAGGATACTTGAAATTGTGGCTATGGAAAAGTTGTAGGTACTAAAAATGACAAGGTCTTGGTCATAACAAAGGGATTATGTGGCTAAGGTGGGGGAGCAAGATCATTAGTGGACAAAGGACAGCAACTCAGAGATCAAGCATTGGAGGATTACTTACCTGAATTATGACTGTGGAATGCAGAAGGAAACGAAATATTAAATATTGAAGAAAAGAGGGAGAATGGATCAGGAGCTGGTAGATGACTGCAAAGAGAAGGGACAGTTTTGTTGTATTAATCCTATATCATAAAATTCTCAGATGATTGTTCTCAGGGAAGAATAAAGGAGAAGGTTCTGGAAGCATCAATGAGAACCAAGAAGGATGACTTCAGCACCATATGAATGGAGGGGCATGGATGGGATTTAAAATAACCCTTACCTGCAAGAACTTTAGTGGAAATACATACTCAGGGAGAGCCTGGTTGCAGTTAGATCGAGAAAAGGAAAGGAATATTCAGAGAAAGGTTTGAGGGGATTTTTCAGGTAACTGACATTGGTTAATCCAGAAGGTATCAAGAGAGAATCGGGAGTTTGGGGACATACAGGAAATAAAGCCAGAAATGTGATTTATAGAGCCTTCTAAGTCCATATAATTTATTATCAAAACCTAAAAAGAGGCCCCAATAATAATTACACCAAGATAAAAAGGCATACACTGGGACTGTCCCAGGAAAATTCTGTTAAATGGTCATCCTACCCATCAGACTTGCAAATTATAAGGTTATCTGAAACAACAGGAGAAAAGTGAGTAAAGATATTGGTCTTGATGGTCCCAAGGCAGATTGTCCCAAAGCAGATAGTTGTAGCTGTGATGGTAGCAGCAATGGGGATAGGCAAAGGGCAAAGTTTTCTCTGCAGGAATATATAGAATTCTTGACTATCACTTGAATCCTTTTTATAGAGCTGTGGCCATTAGCATTGAAACTGTATTATTTCAAGCTAATGGTGAATGTAAAACTTTTGCCAAGCTGTACTCAGTGGATGTAGTTCTCCTCTCTTTTCATTGTTCAACAGTTTCAGCCTCGCTATTTGTTACATTGTTATCTTTACCTGAAGTTTTCTTTGCTCCAACTGCATGGTGGTATGCAAATACCACAGTTTTCCCATCCAGGCTGAAATATCATGGCCTTCATAAACTTGTCCTTGGCACTTTACTCTGAGCATTAGTTGTCCCTCCTCTAAATTCTCCCAGCGTTTTATCAATACTTCTATTTTGGTATTTATTAGTTTCTGCCTTTTACAGTATTAAATTACTTATGTAGCTTACCTTTCCTTTTAGATGAACAAGTTCCTTAGGGACAGAATTTATATCTGCAAACCTCCATTATCCTATCACTATGTGTTTTACATAAGAGAGGCTTTCAGAATCTGTACAGATAAATAATGGAATGTATGTACTTTGAAGAGAATCCACAGAAGTTTTTATATCTGTTAAATACTGGGAAATAAGAAGACCTGCTCAGAAATCAAGCTAGTATACAGCAAAGAATAAAATGTTAGAAAAAGGAGAGAACCACAAACAGTAAGACACTAAGTAAATAACAACTATCACTACAATTCTACAGACAAACTTGATGTTTGCTGTGAAATATACAAATGTTACTGTGCATTATATTTCCCTAGAATTTTAAGAAAGTATAATTTTAATAACCATATAAATTTTCTTTAATGAAACTTTATTTTTCTTTAGATCAAGCTATGTGTACATATTGATCTCCTTTATTTTGTAAAGAAACTAATTGCAACTTGTATGTTAACATCTCATGTCTAAATTGAAGACCTGAAGAAACTCAAGTTATAAAACATTTCCTCTTTCTCATAATATCGATGTGTAAAATAACAGATTGTTAATTTTTTAATGGATAAGAATTTACATGAGATATGAATTTTAAAAATCAGTGTTAGTTATTTCACTTAAGTATTAAAAGAAATGTGCTTCAGAACAGAAGGTTATAACAATTCTTGAAACAAGAGTTTATGGATAATGACTAAACATTTGCTTGTTCAAGTTTCTAGACAATACATGTCTTAAAACAATGAGTCAAATCAGGCCATGTTTCAATCTTATGTATGTGTGTATGCATGTGTGTATTTTTTGTCTACTCTAAATTCCTTTAGATTAATTATTTAGGTATTTTAGAAAGGTTAATACATGATAAAATTGTAAAGTAGTAGTAGTATACTCAAGAGAATCTTTTAGGAAGGTTACTTTCCTATCGCACTAGACTTGCTCAGTGAAAAAAGGAATATATAGGCTTTACCTTTTTTGAGAATATTCTTTTCATAACATTTTTATTCCAGACATACCTCAAATGAATTAGTGGACATTTCTTATAAAACTTTAGACTACTTATTTTTTAGACTAATTATTGTATAAAGATTAAAAAATGAAACAGATCAAACATCTCAAAATACCAAATAAAGTAAGGATTATTTGATATTAATTAATAGATGTTAATCATGGGTATTTATGTAACAAGTTACCCTACTCACATCACTCATTTGTTCAGGTTTATAAACAGTTCATGCCCGGGGCATCTGGGTGGTTCAGTCAGTTAATCATCTAACTCTTGGTTTCAGGTCAGCTCATGATCTCAGGGTTGTGAGATCGATCCCTGTGGAGAACTCAGAGCTCAGCATGGAGTCGGCTTGAGATTCTCTCTCCCTCTCCCTCTGTGCCTCCAGCTCATGCTCTCTTTCTCTGTCTCTAAAATAAATAAATAAATCTGAAAAAAAATTTATGCCAAAGCATTTCATTTTTGTTTGTCTTTGATGTAGTTGGTCCAGGACCATTCGAATAATTGAGAAACTTCAGTTTTACCTAAGAAATCTGTTTGAGATGTTGAGGATATTTTCCCTTTAATATCCTCTGTATAATTGTACTCTTATATTAATAAAAAGAAGGCTTATATCAACAAAATCTGTGGGTAATTTTATGGGTAACTTAAGAATAAAAATGTATGATTATAGAAATTAGGAAAGTTGTGATTGATAGAATCAGAAATGAGTGTTGGATAAAAACTTAAAGGGTAAATGCAAGTTCCCTCTGACATAGGGAATCCCCTGGGCTGTTGTTAAAACTCAGTGCCTGGCCTTCTTTGTCTTTGGGAAGTTGTAGTTCTGAAACTCAGAATTAGATACTATGAGTAAATAAGAAAAACAAGGTAAGGATTGTGCACCCAATTCTGATGTGTGGGGAAAGGGGTTCCCATACCACCAAGCAATCCTCCAGCCATCAGCTGGCTGTCTTAACAGTTTAGCTCAATTCTGCACCTTCTACCAGGAGATGACTTCAGATCCCACAGGTGAAGGGCTCAGTCCCACAAGACTGCTCCCCCACACCCTCCCCTGCGGCCACACACACACTTCAGATACCAATGGCAAGTGCAGTTTGTTATACGTACTTCTGACCAACTGGCTGTAAATCAGAGATTCCCACAAACCCCTCCTTGGGTTTAATGAATTTGCTAGAGTGGCTCACACAACTCAGAGAAACATTTTGCTTATTAGATCACTGGTTTATTATAAAAGGACGTATCTAAGAAACATCCAGATGGAAGAGATGCATAGGGCAAGGTATGGGGAAAGGTTTCCATGTCCTCTCGAAGTGCACTATTCTCACCAAATTTCCACATGGTCACCAACTTAGAAGCTCTTCAAAACTCATTCTTCTGGGTTTGGATGAATGTTTCATTACAAAGATATGATTGATTAGATCATTGGCCATTGACCATGGATTCGAACTCCAGCCCTGCAGAAGTCAAGGAATGGGACTAAAAGTTTTAACCCTTTAATCACAGGTTGGTTCTCTAGGAAATCAGTGTCCTGTCCTTAAGTGCAACCCAAAGTCACTTCATTAACATAACAAGATGCCTTTCTGTTCTCATAACAGAAAATTAAGTGTTTTAGGAGCTCTGTTCCAGGAACAGATTTTTAAGACATTTACTAAATATATCTGTCAATCTTGATTCTTTTCTTTGTAATTCCTGGTTCTTACACATCGTGTGTACACGTTCTACACATTGTATTATTCAAACATGGAAAAATGGTTGACTTAATAATACTATGTTGATCATTGTCTTTGTTTAATGAAATAGAATAAATTATTGCTAAAAGACAAAAGCATCCTCTTTTAAGGTCAAATTTCTATGTGTCTTGTTTAGTCCTTTCTTTTACCGCCTTGGGACTATAATTCTCAGAAAAAGTTAAGTATTAAATTTTCTTTAAAAACAAAATTATATCAGCTTAGTTAAACCTTTGAGGTTAGATTTTTATTTATGTCTATCAGGCATTCTTTTACCTCACTGAAACTACTGTTGTCAGGAAAGCATAAATGCTATTTTTTTTTTAAGTGAATAACATTCTCAGCTCAGTGGAAGGCTTGGTTTGGTCTGGATTAATAGGCTATTAAAGGTTAACAAACAACATGGCTCCTGCAACAGTAAAATTAGCCTAGCTTCACCTGGCTTTGTTCACCATTCTTCAAGATTCATTATTCAGGTCCCAGTCCTTTAGGGATTCTTTCCTAATTTCTGCCCCAAGTCTGAGTTAGAGTCCATTTTACAGCATTCTTCTTAAATCCCAACAGTAAAATGCACTTAATCAGTTATTCTCAGAATGTTTTCCTAGGAATAGCAAAATCAACATTGCACAAGAACTTGTTAGTCATGCACAAAGGATCATGGGTCCCCCATACCTCTTGAATCAGAAATTCTGGGGTTGGTGCTTGGCAGTCTGTATGTTCTGGCATTCCATGTGATTGAAATCCACTGCACTAATCATATTCCATTTAATCTCTTATTTACCTATTTAGCTCCTAGGACAGTAAAAGCCAATAAATGTTTATTGTATTGATTATCAAAACGAAATTCAGGCTATATATATATAAACCTGTTAGGTCCGGCTAGAGAGTAAATTCAGTCAATTTCATTTTGCTTTTTTCAATGATAAAGAATGACCCCAAAATGGAAAAATTAGCTTTTGTACAAACAGTGAGTGGAAAATAAATTTTGTAACAGATAAAAAGAAAATAAAAACTATTAATAAGGATAATTTATTGTTTAGTCTAATTATTTTATGCCTGAGAAATTGTAGATATATGTTCCTTTGATCTTTTTCTCATAATCTTCTTATTCATAATCATAGCTAATATTTACATAGGCTGATTCTTTTATGAACTCTTCTAATCTTCACTAAATCCCCATTATCTTTATCCTTATTTTATAGATGAAAAATTTGAGGCAATAGAGGTAAAATAACGAAACTACCACCTGGCAGAGCAATGCCTCGAAATCAGGGAATCTGGGTTCAGAGTCCATCTCCCAACTAGTACTAATCACTTTGTTTATATTGTTTTTTTTTTTTTTAAGCTATATGATTATTTTTAAAATGTCTCCTGAAATCCTTTATTTTTTTAAAAAATAATTTATATGAGAGAGAGAGAGAATATGAATAGGGGGAGTATCAGAGGGGGAGGGAGAAGCAGGCTCCCCGCTGAGCGGGGAGCCAGACTCAGGGCTCAATCCCAGGACCCTGGGATCATGACCTGAGCTGAAGGCAGACTGACTGAGCCACCCAGTGCCCCAAATCCTTTCTAATCCATAAAAATTTCTTTAATGATTCAAAAATTACAGTACCCTTCAACTCTATCCTTGAATTTCATAGAGTTCCTGTTCACTTACTTTCCCATCAAATGGTCTTTAGAGCAAATGATAAGTTCTTGCTGCTTTAGTGTATATGATAACTGATGCTTAATTGCTCATATGCTGATAACTAAATGCTCTTCAGAATTGCTTTCAGATTTTATATTCTTCACAAGAAGGCATCACATATGCCTAAATGCATTTGTCTAGCGATTCATTAATAATTTTTGTGGTAACATTCTAGGACAATTATTTGTACATTATTGATAGAAAATTGTTTCAGCTTTTCATTACTGCATTAGCAGTTTTATTGCTTTAAGTTGTAAAATGTTCAGTTTCTTTCTTAGGTAAGAATTCCCCTTTCTGAAAAGTAAATTAGACTTTTTTTTTTTCCAATTCTGAGGATTAAACAGATTCCCATCTTGCTTCAATTTTTTTTGATAAATTAAGGTCACAAAACAATTGGATTAAATGTTTGAAAGTCAGAATTCACATATCTGACAGCTAAAAATAAGAACTTTGATCTGCTAACCCTGTGTAAGGAAGAGGGAAGAAAATAGAAGGAAGGTTTAAAGACAAAAAAGTCAATAAAAGTTAAAAACATAAAACAATTTATACATGAGAATTTTAATAATATTGGATACAAACACAAATAGACAAATATATGAATACAGAAAGTGAAGAATTAATCAACGAAATGGAAGAATTAGTTTTTGAAACAACAGTGAATGGAAATCAGTTAGGAATAGATAATAGGAAAATTTTTAAAAATATATAATGCTGATTTATTGTTTAATTATTGTTTTGGCCAAGTTATTGACTAGATATAAATCAAATATTCATTCTCTTCTATAGGTTTTTATTGATTTTTTTTTCCTTTAAAACTCTCTAGCTGAAGGAGTGAATGCTAACTTTCAGCTATCTTATGGGATGATTCTTAGAAAACGTGGAAGTATTTTTTTTAAGTGTCACAAGGCAATTTATAGCTATTATGAAATAATTTTACCCATGTGGGGATACGTATACATATGATATATGTGAGCACATATACTGTATTCAGTATGTAGACATTTGATTCTTGTTTGTATACATGCATGATGCATCTATGTATAAACACTTATGATAAAATAACAATAATTTTCTTTGACTCTAAAATATATTTAAACATTTATTTAGTTAATGGTTGGATCTCCACGACATTGTTTCTTTCTGACCAAGTCTAACAGTTGGAGTTTAGGTGAGTTTCCAAATCCTAGTGTGACACTAATATTTAAGCAAATTTTCATTCATTGCTAATCAAATGTGTTTGAAAAATAAATTCGTATTCGTATGATTATGTACAATTTTTCTATGACTCTAGAGTACTTTATAAACAGTAGAAATGAAGATGTCAGTTTCTATTTCAGTTAGAAAGTCTGTACACTGGTTTATCAGTGTGAACAGTCATTTTTTGAGGGAGAGGACTTTCTGTGAAAGACTATTAATCCCTCATCAATTAGACTAAACATTTCAGTAAATCATTTAAATTTATTGTCCTTTGAATGGTTTAGATTTCCATCCTGTTATGTTAGTGTCTGCTTCACTAGAGGCCACTGTTGTCTTTTAGATATACTTCATAACCGTGAAAATCTTTAAATAGTATGTCTGAATAATTTCAAAAGCTACCAATTTTTGAAATAGAAGAAAACTTGTATTATCTTTTCTACAGTCAGCCTATTTGAAATATTAGAAAAATAGGGGTGCCTGGGGGGCTCAGTCATTAAGCGTCTGCCTTCGGCTCAGGTCATGATCCCAGGGTCCTGGGATCGAGCCCCGCATCGGGCTCCCTGCTTGGCGAGAAGCCTGCCTCTCCCTCACCCACTCCCCCTGCTTTGTGTTCCCTCTCTCGCTGTCTCTTTCTCTCTGTCAAATAAATAAATAAAATCTTAAAAAAAATAAAAGAAAAAAAAGAAATATTAGAAAAATGATTTTTAGGTACTTTTAAAGCAAAATGTGAACTTTTCATTTAAAAATCAAGTCACTACATTTATAGAGAAGTATATATGTTATATATAAATATAGATGTTACTCCTTACATGGCATATATTTTCCCCAAAGCCTATGTTCCTCAATAGTTACAGAAGCATCATAAATGTACTTCCAGTGAAATATCTTTGAAAAATGATTGATTCTAAAAGATACTAATAGATATTCAAGGCCAAGTAGGATAGTTAAAGTTACTGAATGCCAAACATTATTCTAAGAACATTACATTCCTTATACCATTTAATTCTTATAACAGTCTTGCCAATTATCTACCAATGGTATCCTCAAAGTATAGTTGAGGAAACTAAGGGACAGAGAATTTAAATAAGTGGCCCAAGATTATATGCCTTTAGCAGTATGTTACCAAAAAGAAAAGTAGATATGGGATATAGATGTATGCGTATGTAAGTATATATGAAGTTCTATCTATAATGTTATAAATTATGCCCGTACACACCACACACACACACACACAATTTTGATAGTGATGCCATTGTTTAGAGCTTTGCAGTGTTGAGATTTTACTCTATTTGCAAGAAAATCAACATATTACTGTTTTATATATGCTGACAAAGAACACAAAACTCCTGGATCAGAGATAAAGGACTTTATTACTCACAGCAAAAATAGTAGCCAGAGTTTCATATTTATACCAGCTCACATACGCCCTCCAGATGCCCCAGATGCCTGCACATGTAGTGGATGCATTAGAGCAGAGTGACGCTCAACTGGGGGATTTACTGATTTTAGAGCAAGAACAAGCCTGCCATCTGTCCAGGAAGAGATGCTACCTTGTCTCTCAGGGTTGCTCACTGAAGTCACACCTTGAGAAATTGCTCAGGGAAAGAGCTGTTAGAGTGCTGAATTCTTAGACTATCCAACAAGAACATGCAAACACCAATGGCTGATTTCCTCTCCAAACAGCCGTGATTATCTTATCCTATCCTATCCTATCCTATCCTATCCTATCCTATCCTATCCTATCCTATCCTATCTTATCTTATCATGTCATATCTTATCTTACCATCTTATCTTAATCTTACCTTTTTGTGGCTCACTCCTCGATTTCGGAGGGACAGAGGGAAGGATGATACATGTAGTGTTGTACAAGCAAGACAAAGACACATCTATTTCCCTCAATTGCATTTCTGCCCCTTTTTTCTAGATTGTATTAATTTCACTTGGCAGTTCCAGCTTCGTTTTTTCCCCCCATTGTCTTGTTACATTCTCATTCAGTAAGTATTTTTTTCACTGGCCACCTTGTATTGAGAAAATTTCTGGGTTAAGACATGTTCATAACCTGAAAATAGAAATTTTATTTGATGTAATTTAAGTACTTGAGGCTGTGGTAGTCTTCTTAAAAGTCTAATATATGAGAAGGTAATGATATTTTTCTTTTTAACATTATACCAAGTACCATGTATCAAAGACAAACTGTATTACCAACTCCTTCCTTGATTATATGAATATCAGCAGGTATACTACTACTAAAATTTTTATTTTGTAAAATACCTTCAATTTTTGTAACTAACCGTTTGTTGAAATCGAGTAGTATTTTCTAAAACAGTTTTATTCTTAATACTTTAAAAAGTGCTTTTCAATGTAAAATAATTTGAAATCATTATTTGTGATAACTCTGCAAAAGAAAGAGTGCTTTATATGTTACCATTTATCTTACATTCTGCTTTAGTATTTATAACATCATCCTTTACTGAAAATCACAAAATAAAAAAGCTGACTTCACAAATGGATTTCTAAATGACCTCTAATTGCAAAAATCATCGAATATAATTAAAACATAAATTTTGGATGGTGGCAACCTAACACTGGAATTGATAACATCCATATGTTATCTAAATCCATACTAATTTATCATTTTTTCTGGTCAGATTGAAGCTAGCATTTAATCCCAAATTTCAAATATTAGTTACATGACATTGAGTTTTTCATGTCATGATTCTTGTCTTCATCCATTCTGGAAAAAGAAAGTTTAAAAATGTTATCTAAGAGTTTTTCTTGGAGGGGTGTCTGGATGGCTCAGTCGGTTGGGCGTCTGCCTTCGGCTCAGGTCATGACCCCAGGGTCTGGGATCGAGTCCTTCATTGGGCTCCCTGCTCGGTGGGGAGCCTGCTTCTCCCTCTTCCCCTGCTCCTGCTCTCTCTCTCTCGCTCGCTATCTCTCTCTCTTTCAAATAAATAAATAAAATCTTAAAAAAAAAGAGTTTTCTTGGATTTTAAAAATATAATTAGGGGCGCCTGGGTGGCTCAGTCATTAAGCGTCTGCCTTGGCTCAGGTCGTTGGGATCGAACCCCGAGTCAATCCTTGCTCTGTGGGAAGCCTGCTTCTCCCTCTCCCTCTCCCTCTCCCACTCCTACTCCCCTTGCTTGTGTTCCCTCTCTCGCTGTGTCTCTCTCTGTCAAAAAATAAATAAA
The DNA here is from genome assembly GCF_002201575.2 of Neomonachus schauinslandi. Taxonomy (NCBI): domain Eukaryota; kingdom Metazoa; phylum Chordata; class Mammalia; order Carnivora; family Phocidae; genus Neomonachus; species Neomonachus schauinslandi. The sequence continues at coordinate 98,578,812 of NC_058404.1, forward strand.
ATCTTTAAAAATGTATATATATATATATATATACATTTTTATATATATGCAAATATATATATGTATAATATATACATATATATATTATACATATATATATATATATATATATACACATTATATATATATATATATATAATTAACACATATTGGTAAAGAGAATATATCCTTTATTATGAAAATTTTATCAATATGCATTTGTCCAGTGAAAAAGTTTCTTTTAATCAAAATTCCAATATTCCACTTCTTGAATTATTATTGAATGTCAACTTTTGAACTTAATTCTTTTTGAGAAACCATAGAATTTTGTAGTTAGCAGAAGCCTTGAAGGTTTGTTATTCCACTTATCCTGTCATTCGGGGAGGAAGATGTGGCTGCAAGTATACTTATGAGGTAGCCATCCATCCTTTGCATGAACATTGTCTGTATAATTACTGAAATATATGGACCCCAAATTATTTTTTATATAATCCAAGTATACTGATACCTGTTTATTCAAATATTCAAATTAAAGTAACATGCTGTGGAGAAAAGAATCTGAGTCTTAAAATTAAAAGTTGCAACATTGGCTCTGTCATTTACTAACCAAAAATATTGCTATTTATTCTTTCTGAATCTCAGTTCTCTCCATTTTTCTCAGTCTTAAAATGTCAGAGTGAAAGTGTGTGACAGATAAAATTGTCTTCATCACATGATACAACGGTAGTTAAGAACCTAGAAAGTTGCCCAGAAATCAGTCAATGGTGTCCACTCTTCTTTTTTTTCTTTTTTGCTATCCCCCTTATATCAATTTTTATGTCTTTATAGCCCAGTATAATTAGCATAATCTTACACACTATTTTATGCACAGAGAGCTTATAGACACTTAAGTAATAAAATAAATAGCAGCACTCTAAATGATGAAAGAAATAAATATAACCATATTAAGTTACTCTAAAGTATTCATGAGAAGTTAATTTCTTTTTGTGTCAATAAACATAATTCAAAAGTATTTCACCAGATATTTCTTTCTTTGAAAGAGCAGAGGGTCAATTGTAGATCTATCATTTCTCAGGCATGGATTTTTCACCTCTCATTTAATGATGATGAAACTATACTTATCCCTTGTAAGTTTTCTATCGATTACATAAGTTTATTTCTCTAGAAATCCTATATGAAATAAGATTAAATAATGCTAGACATACATTCCTTTGAAATGAAGAGGAGATTCATTTTTCCCTATACACTTTTTACCAAAAAACACTGCCTTAAAATTAAATAGGAAGTTGATGGAACACCCGGGAGGCTTTATCAGCGCTATGCAAATAGCTAATTACTAGGAGAAGGAAGAAGAATATGCTTTAGACTATAGACTTCCTAGGAATGTGAGGGGATTTTGAGTTAATTTCATAAAAGGGCTATTTCCTGACAGTCATATTTTACAACTGGAATCTACAGAGTCCCATTAACATGACCAAATTTATTCAGCTGAAAATATTTGAGTAGATCCTCAAGTATTTTTATCTTTTTAGGTAAGACACCTCAAAGCCATTGTGAGTTTTAAGCAAAATGAATTCTTCCAAGGTATTCTCCCGGTACACTAACCTGTTGGAATATTTCTCCAGCACTTAATATAGATAATTCCCCCTTTTCGGAAGTTGGGAGTTGCACCAGTTTGCTTCTGTGAAAGATCCATGTTGATACCTGTTTTTGCTAACCAAGAGAAATCCAAAGAGGATTTTCACTTTCATGAAAAACGACGAAAAGTGAAAATAAGGATTCAGCATTTGTTTTGTAGTGAGCTGTTACAGAGACAGCATGCGCCCAGAGCATCGAGAGTGGTGCCACCAAGCTCCTTCCCCAGCAACTACACTCATCATCCAGCATCAAGCCGCCAGAACTTTGAGCTGTGTCTGTGAGCATCTGTACTTTAAGTTATTTGTGCATCCATTAGCAAGCTGTGTCCCAAGGTATCAGAAAAGCCTGAGAGGTTATTTTTGGGGTCTGGGAACACTCAAATTTTTTTCCATGTAAATTAATAGTAATTACTTTTTTGCTTTAAGCCATTTGGCTAACAAAACCTTTCACAGGGATGCCCTCCTTTTGGATATCATGGGAAACCTGTATAATGATTGTAAGTACGAGTTATCATGTTAGCTATGGTTTGTGCCTGTACCTGAATGGAAGGATCATAAAACTGGTAAAGATAAATCATAGATTTATGTAGGATTGATGACTTGGAGCATTTGGGAGAGAATTACAAGCAAATTAATGCAGCAATAGGTGCAGTGAATAAAGGCTTTTGTACAAACAGGTATGACTTTTTGATTAACTAAACCTGTCAATTCCCATTGGTTTCACACATGCAGATTGTATTTTAAACAACTGACTAAAACAGCCACTTACTGTTATTTAATTACTGATATGAACGATTAGAATGGATGTCAGCAATTTTATTTTTCTGTTAGGATGAGAAAGCAAATATTTTTAGCTTTGTGGGACATAAGATCTCTGTCCCAAGTAGTCAGCTCTGCCACTGTAGCATGGAAACAGTCAGAGGCAATAGGTAAATTAATGGGCATGGCTATGTTTCAATCATTTGGTTATTTACCAAAAACCAGTTAGCAGGTTGTACTTGGAATGTGAGCTGTCGTCTGTAAACCAATCACAGCACTTTAGCTTATGCTCACCAACTGAAGTGTCTTGAGGACAGGGACCTCATCTGTACTGCTTACCCTTTGGCCTTCAGAGTTTTTTTCTAATTTTTTTTTAATTTTTTTAATTTATTTGAGAGAGAGAGAGTGAGAGAGAGAGAAAGCACATGAGAGGGGGGAGGGTCAGAGGGAGAAGCAGACTCCCTGCCGAGCAGGGAGCCCAATGTGGGACTCGATCCCGGGACTCCAGGATCATGACCTGAGCCGAAGGCAGTCGCTTAACCAACTGAGCCACCCAGGCGCCCTGGCCTTCAGAGTTTTGCACCTGGAAGACAGGAGGAGTTAATATGATTTGTTTAATTGAAAAGTAAATGTGTATACACTGTAAAATAATTTCTAATAATTCTCCAAACAGTTACTTCATACCAACTTAATTTGTATCAATAGCTATGCTTTAGAAACATACTAATACATTTTAGGAAATTTCATTATAGTTCTCAGAAGGAAACAGGTCCTAACTTTTGACATGATTTCTAGGCTATTAACAGTATATACCTTAGATCATTCTGTCTTTCTTATAAACATTTTTTAGGAATGTCTCTAAAATAGAAAACTAAAACAATCCTTTTAAAATATGTGCTACCCACCAAAGGTCTTTAATGGACAAGAACATTCTCTTCAGTGTAATCGCACTCCAACCAGTCTTAAGAGTTAACTCCCTTCAAGCTTACCCACTCCTCGCTTGCTGACCTAAGCCCCTTGGTCTGTGGCCGAATTAACCTACTTTCCTTGAGATCTGCAGGCCACTGGCTTTGAGGAGGAAAGCACCAGGAGTAAGATAAGGCCTGACTGTATTTGAAAACAGCTGCCACTGGTGCCAACAAGTCTGTTCAGGGTCATGTGGACATTCAACTAACCTTCGGGACACCAGCTTCTCCGGCACATAAGCCTTCCCCTGCTTTCCCTCACCTTCTGGCTTTGCCTGGAAGGGGAAGATGGTCTTTGGGATGTTAGCCGATCATCTTCCCAGGTTGCTGGCTTTCTGAATAAAACAACCTTCCTGTCCCGCCATCATTTGTCTCTCAAGTATTGATTTTCAAGCTTCGAGCAGCCAAGTCTGAATTCAGAACTGGTTCTCTTTCCAGTAACACCAGTACATAAGCCACGGGGAATGTACACGTACATTCTGCTTGTCTATTGTCTTAAAGATTTTATTTATTTATTTGACAGAGAGAGACACAGCAAGAGAGGGAACACAAGCAGGGGAAGTGGGAGAGGGAGAAGCAGGCTCCCCGCAGAGGAGGGAGCCCGATGCGGGGATCGATCCCAGGACTCTGGGATCATGACCTGAGCCGAAGGCAGACGCTTAATGACTGAGCCACCCAGGCGCCCTTGTCTATTGGTTTAAAACACAATATATGTAATAAGGACAGTCCAAAATGTTAAGTTGAAAAATGTGGCCATTTATGCAGTTGATCAGAGTCACATAGAGATCATTTCAAAGGGAGTTGAGAACACAGATGACAGTTACAGGGGGAAGAAATAGTAATTTAGGGCAATACAAGCCTATACGATAGACAATACATTAGAAAGAATGTAACTGTTGGAAATAAATCACAAGGAAATAAAAATAAAACATATATGAATAATTCTTTGATTAGGATCAAGAATAAGTTGAGTTGCTAAACAAATCAAATGGATTTGTGAGGTAGAATACTAAATCAATAGAATAAGAAAGTGCTAGATAACTGAAAATATACCAAATTATGGGACCATCTGTTCCTCAAGGAAACAGGTATAGTATTTGACAAACATGTAAACAAAATAGCAATTCTCTCACTGAAATTCTTTGGTAAGATAATAAGAAATTTTAACATGAATATTGAATGAAAGAAAAATATGAGAAATAATACAAGAGCAACTAAGAGAATAAAAACAGGAAAAATTCTAGAGGGATAAAAAGCTATTAACTCAATGAAAGCATAAAAATTGTGTTGTATATATTTAGTTTTAATCTACTGATATCTGATATGTTTGTTTGTACATGGAACATGAACTACTGCTTGAGAAACATAACAGCAAATATATCAATTAGGATTGCTTAATCTGCAAATAACAGAAATAAAAACTGTAGTGTCTTAACCACTTATAAGTTAAATTTTCATAGGAGTCTGAATTGTAGGTAGCTTAAGGCTAGGCAGCCATCCACTGGAGTAACTGAGATACAGACTCTACCAAACTCCCTGCTGATGGGTGCAAAATGGCTGCTTTATCGCTCAGCATCGATTCTATATCCCAGATTGAAAATGGATTGCAAATGGTACCATTTACTACTACCTGAACCTGTCACCTTAACATGAAATATAATGTGCTTTCAAGAAAATCCATCTGGCAGACTTCAACCTAGATCTTATTGGTCAGAGGCATGTCATACAGCTATACTTAGGAGCAACAAAGCTTAGGGAATTAAAATTTTTTAGCAGGATACATTTTAGCACCGAATACTGTCGTGTGTCTTGTTAATAAAGAACAAAGAGAGACTGGATATTCAATAGAAAACTATCAGGGAAAAGGCAAAACAAGATAGACCTATATCTCTATATCTGTATCTCTCTATATTATCTATCTCTGTAGAAAACCTGGTGAATGCAGGGCCAAATCTTGTTCATCTTTGAGTTCTATAACTCACGATAATGCTGTGTACCTAAAGATGTTTCTTGAATTGACGATAGCCAACATCCTAGATTTGGAAAAGCCTTTAGAGACCAACTTTTCCTCTTCCTCACTTTACACATGAGTCCTGTAAGATTATGTAAGGAAACTGACTTTCTTACGACATACAGCGACTTCGTCTCCTGATTCTCTGTTTCCCCAAATCCAACCATGTACTCTTGAAAAAAAATTACTCTGCCTTTAAAGCAAGGGGTTCACAACATAGCAAAGTTTGGGAGTCTAGATTCAGTGAGGTCTGTGAATCGTTCTTCTTCTGAATATTCTTACTGTACCTGTATCTGATAGGCAGATAGTCTTTCTTCAGCCATCTGACTGTTTCAGTTAGAAAACATTCATTTAGCTAAAACAGAAAACTTCCTTGGCAGAGGTGAGAATACACAGGTACAAGCTCATGTTGATACATAACTATCACCCTGCATTTCTAGAATGGGGGAAAGCACAATGAACACATGTGAGTAATGTCCATATACGTGTGGGAATGGTCATGATAGTGCATGAAACTCTCGGTGTAACAATATAAGGACAGAAAATGGACAAGCAGATCTCTTCTCCTAAGAGCACAAGACACATATTGAACAAAAGCAAAACCATATGTATGTAGAAATCTTTTCAGCAATGCTTTCATTTAAATCCATGGTTATTTTAAACTTTTAAAAGGTGTGATGTTTTAAGGTATATTGATTATTTTAAGCATGTTTAATCTATTTTATAGCAATACATCTTTTGTACAACAAACATGCCACACTTACAGGTGGACAGAAATGAATAATCCCCAATAGGGACCTAATTCTTGAAGAATTATTGACAAGAATTCCTACTGTAATACAAGAGTGCAGTAAATACTTTCTTCCTTTTTCTTGTTTGTCATGATGACTTTCCACCTTTTCATGGGCTAGGAAGATTTTCTCATATAATTGTTCCTTTTTTTTTTTAAAGATTTTTATTTATTTATTTGACAGAGAGAGAGAGACAGTGAGAGAGGAAACACAAGCAGGGGGAGTGGGAGAGGGAGAAGCAGGCTTCCCGCCTAGCAAGGAGCCCGACTCGGGGCTCAATCCCCGGACTCTGGGATCATGACCTGAGCCGAAGGCAGATGCTTAACGACTGAGCCACGCAGGCACCCCTCTTTTTTTAAAAAAAATGTAGTAATACTCAAAGAGTGATATTTAAAGAGATGAAACTAAAATTATGATTAAAACTGTTTTTTAAAAAATGCTCTTACATTGTATCCAGGCCCTCTTTATAGATGGCTTTCTAACGTAGCCCGAATCAGGTTATAAAATCCATGCTTATATACAGGTTTCATGTTGTAATGCACAGTTTCGATTTTATTTATGTTGTAAATGGGAATTTTGATTGAGTTTCTCAGCAAGCAAACATACATTAGTTTCAATCTTGTAATTCCTCTATCATTTGTCTGCCTCTGGATAGTCAGTCTGAGAAGGAAAAAAGAAATTACAGCTACCCTATTTACTCCACTACTAGGAATTCCTAGATGTTATCAAGCAGTATCAGCAGACAGGAGTCTGGCTTGGGTCGCTGAAACCTTAGAGCCCACCTGGGTGATGGCTACTTTTGTAGCACTTAAACTTGAATCCTCTCCAGCACTACAATGCATGATCTGGCAATAATCTGGAATCAGTCACTTTTGTGTTTTTGTGGTGAGATTGTTTCTCAACCAAGTTGATGCCTAGCAGCTGTGAATATCAAATTTTGCATGAGCTTCTGAAAACAAAAGAAATAATTGTAGCACATGCTTCTAAAACCATAGAGCCAGTCAGCAGGAGTTCCTGTCATATAGTTAGGGATACTTTTAGTTCAAATTGATAAGGTCTGTTTGCTAAATTATCAACAGCTAACATTCCACTCTTAAAAGGATAGACGTTGCAATCCTCCAGCCTATGCATGTGGTGGTGTGTGTGAAACACTGAGCTACATAAAAGAAGAATGAACAAAGTCGTTAGGATCAGTCTTAAAGATTGTGCTTGTTAAATTACTCTACAGATATTAGAAAATCTCTTAAATCAGTCTAAAGACAGATGTTTCTTAGCTGCCTTCCATGATATTAAATACGTTGTATTACCGTGCCAACTGACAAAGAAAGTAACAACACAAACGCGAGTTTTGACCTGCATTCCTGGTGCTCTCCCTAAAGCTCATCAGTGAAGCACTGAATAGGGTGCTGGTGTGTGTGAGTACAATACCTTGGGCTCTAATGCCCTGCTACTTCACAAGGCCAGACCATCAGCTTTGTGAGTGGGGACAATGGTGCATTATTTGTTCAAGACCCTGACATGTGACACTCAGGGATGGAGCCGGTGGAGGGGGCAGCAGCTGCTTGCTCAACCATTCCATCTGAAAGCCCTCCGCGCCCTACATCGCAACACAGAGCTGACTCCATTCAGAGACAGAAAATGGATCCGCGAGTTTGCAGTAAAAGTAGCTGGAAAGGAAATGTTCCACCAAGTGTGTAAATACTCTGCCAAAGCAACACTGGGTTTTGTTTGGTTTTGTTTTGTAGTAGTATTCATTTAATGGCCGTTTTAGGAGACTGTAAAATTTCACAAATGATAACTAGCACATAAATAAGTGAAGGTTTTTCTGCATTTGAATATGTTAGTTTCACAAAATGGGCCACATAATAGAGTATTTTTGCCTGAAAAATGTTCACGTATAAACACAATAAAATGTCCATGGAAGCATGGTAAAACCCAAGATTATGGTTTCGCTTCATTTTAAATCTTAAAATTTTCCCCTTTTTTTGGTAAAAACTAGAATCCTATTTTTCAAAGATCATTGTGACTCCTAAAAACAATAAAAATATTTTTCATCATGAGTAATGTGCATTAGCATTTTTTGAGTAGAGCACCGAGCTATTCTGATAAGTAGGCTGCTTAAGCACGAAAAGATGCTGACTTGAATTTGAACAATGCAGAGCAGGAAGAAAGGATGTGAATCTAAAGCTGGCGCCACCTGGACATCATGTCCTTGAACAAAGGCAGAAATCGGATTTCTTAAAATCTTTCAACCAAAACCAAAAATGTACAAAACACAGCACAACCAAAAAAACAAAAACAAACAAACAAACAAACAAAAGCCTTTAGGGATGCATCTTCCTTAATTTTTTGCAGTAGTTTTCATTATATCTCCTGAAAATTTCCTGCCAACTGATGCAGGTGGCACCGGGCTACCCAAGTTCTAGGACCCTCTAATAAAAGAGAGGAAACTTGGGGTCTATATTCCTCTCCTTTCAATGATCCCCAGCTGATTGACTATCACCTCAAATGATAAAATCTTTCAGACTTGTACAACAAAAAGCTAGTTGATCTTCTGAGGTCTTTTTTAACTGTAGGGTCATTAGTTTTATGTTAATTACCCATAATTTTGTAAAAACATGCCCTAAGTAGGTAATTTTTTGTTGTGCCAACTCAATATGGGAAAGCGACTGCTTTCCTTTCACAATATAGTGATGCCTGTGTGTATATAATTGTTGCAGATATAAAATGAATTCACTACTAGTTTAAATAAAAATGCTGTATAAATCAATCCTTTAGAAACACGAATAATATGTTTGGGTTGAAGTTCCTTAATCACTACTTCTAACTTTTATTCATATAAATTTAGATTTTAAATCCACGAGATTAACTAAAAACAAGTTATTTTGATATATGCCTTAAAGTAGGATGGAACTCTTAAGCTGAATCCTTGTATTTCGGACTCAATTACAAAAAATTTTTTAAAAATTATTAACTGGTTAACATGGGTTGCAAGTACTGCTAATCGGGCATTTTAGGAACAAGGAGAGAGTTACCATGTCCATGGCTTCCCTGGCCACCCTATTTACAATGACACATCCTTTATTCTATTATCATCTTTCCCTGGTTTAACATATGACTAGGAGGCATTGTCTTGTATACAAATTGATCTGCTTTATGCAAGTGCTAGTCTGTAAAACCAGAAGGACATCTCTGGGAGGATGTAGTAGTTGCTTCATAAATGACCTGAGAAGCATGGCTTCGCAATCCGAACGCTGCTTTGAGAGCTCAAGCGAGCTACGTAGCTTCTCTATGGCTCATAAGAGTAAAGTGGGGATGGTAACACCTGAAGATTTACGTCAAATAAGATTTTAATGAATACTTACTCTGTGCCAGGCCCCGTTCTAATAACTGAGGATAAAACAGCAAAAACACAAAAGAGAGCCCAATGAGGTGGAAAAGACAAGTTAGCGAAAAACAATTCTTACATTATCAAGGTACCATGGCACCAGGTTAAATCATTAATCACTTGCTGCTATCATTAACACTCTTATTCCAAGATTTGGAGGTTTTATCAGAGTCTATAGGGTCTTATTGGTTGAACTTGGGAGCTCTAAACGAAGACAGCCAACACTGCTAGAGTTAAGCTGTGAGTCAAAGAAGCCTGGGAGAAAGATGACCTCAATATGCCAACAGATGTGTCAAGGAGAAAGTCATCTGAAGAGGGGATTAAAGACAAATACATTTAGGTTTTAGAGTGCAGATTTTGGGGAAGGAAGAATGTGCTTAAGCAAGCTGGGATGAAATCAGTTGGGAGGGTAGGAAGTTTTGCTGAGACATATTACAGGGAGGCCTGAGCATAATATTTAAGAGGAATAGTCAGGTTAAGGGCCATGAGGAGGAATAGATAGGAATTGCCCAGGGACTTAGCTTATATTTTGACATTACTCAGAAACAATGATTTGCCATAGTAACATAGCATAGTATTTTTTAAAAAACACAGGTTTGGGACTCAGAAGATAGAGGTTACAGTTTATTTAGTTTCTGATCTTTCATGAATCATGTAGTTATTTAGATCTTAGTTCCCTTATTTTAAAATGAAGTATTATAATGTTATATGGAAACCTATATCTTATTCTAGAAGTCATCCCCTTATCTTATAATGACCTATGCTATTCATTTTGAAAAGAATTGATTTCACATAATTTATTTTTTTAATTTTATTTATTTATTTGATAGAGAGAGAAAGAATACAAGCGGGGGGGGCGGCGGGGGGGTGGGCAGCAGGCAGAGAGAGAAGCAGGCTTCCCTTAGAGCAGGGAGCCGGATACAAGACTCGATCCCAAGACTCTGGGATCATGACTTGAGCCGGAGGCAGACGCTTAACTGACTGAGCCACCCAGGCGCCCCTGTATTTTCCATGATTTAAAATATGTTTTGAATAAAATCTTGCATTTATGAAGTCATAAAGTACACTTAACAACTTCTGTACTTGACGCATTTTTATATATGGCAACAAAAGTACTCTCAATAAAGTAGATCTGTTTATTTAAGGAAAAAATGGAGTAGATAAAGATGCATTTAGTTAGTAAATTTATTTTTTGGATTTTATAGAGTACACAGATTTTTTTTTTTTATGGCATGAGAGTGTGATTGTACAAGATGTTTAATTTTTAAGGTAAAATTATTTTAACTCACCTCAGCAAAAGCTGTCTAAGTGAATAGTATAACATCGAACATTAACTTTCACACAACACAGATGTCAGTCTGTGTTTACGTATCCTGCTTTCATCCATCCTACATCAGCGCCTGCTGTTTATTGGATATGTTAGAAACCAAATCTTAATGCTCTCAGATACTCCATATTTTGTGTTTGATTCTCCCTTTTTTTATATCCATGACAATTTTATAGATCTTACTCAGGATGACTCAGAGGAAGAGTCTTATTTCCTTCAAAAATATGATTTTCAATTTGGACTAAGTGGAATCATTCATTAAATAGTAACTTTTTAATTGAAATCTTTTTTTTTTCCTATTCTGCAAAAAAACAACAACAGAAATCCCAATAAACAAAACTGTATACTTCTACATGAAATTGAATCCTCTTCTTTAGTGGTTGGTGATGCGCAGAGAATTTTCATGTCAGGAGGATAATTTAGAGCTTCTAGAATCAGCTCTTGATCTTCAAAGCCCAGTCCCCATGTGGCTTTCTGCCACCACCCTAGTTCTCCGCCCCCCCCCAATACTAACAGAGACATAAATGACTCAAGACTAATAACCGGGGGAAAAAAATAGTTATTACTAAAGAATAGTAGGGTTAACTACCAAAAAAATGAACACAGAACACAACACATAATCAAATTACTGGCTTAAATACAAAGCTTTATGATCTTAAACTTGGTTTCTCCTATCGGATGCTATTCTGCGCAGCTCCCACAGGATGCTAGCCACCCTTGTATGGTCAAAGTCTTATGAGACATTTAAAACTTAGCCATTTCCTCAAAACCTAGAGACAAGAGAACGAGTCTCAGGAAGAGAAATACGGTCCCTTCACCACGTGTATAAGACCTGAATTGTATGTTTCAATTTTCTGTCATAACATTTGACATTGGTTGCTTGACGTTAAGAATAATCCTCTCCAAGGTACAGCTTAACTTATCGCCAGAGGATGGAACCCTGGTCTGTGATGTCAAAAGTATAAATCTGTCAAAACAATTTATGATGGGGCGCCTGGGTGGCTCAGTCGTTAAGCATCTGCCTTCGGCTCAGGTCATGGTCCCAGGGTCCTGGGATCGAGCCCCGCATCGGGCTCCCTGCTCCGCGGGGAGCCTGCTTCTCCCTCTCCCACTCCCACTGCTTGTGTTCCCTCTCTCACTGCCTCTCTCTGTCAAATAAATAAATAAAATCTTAAAAAAAAACAATTTATGATAAATATAATATCCATTCAAAAGAGACATATGGAATAAGGTGGAGGGTAATGTTTCTTTCATATACCTACTAAGATTTAATTCTTGAAAAAGCAATATTGAAAAACTTAGGCCAATGAAAGTAATTCCGAAAGCTGGAGCTGGTATTTGAAACTATTTTAAGAAATGGGACTATAATGGATGCCTAGCTGCAATTACCATTTTATAGCACTTTAATTTAATTTCCAGCTGAATGATCCTTTTGAAGGAAAACTCTAATGTCTTCTTGTTTTAATTATGTGTTCTTCGTCTAAGAGAATACCATTTAAAACTTATCCTGCTAAACCACTAAAATAATGCCCTAGTCTTCAACTTTGTAATGATAATGATCATTTTTGTTCTTGCTGTGAATAGTTTTCCTGTGTTATGTATTTATATCTCAACTTTAATCTTTCAGTTTCTACTCATTCGAAAGTATTCAATATTAATTGGATTGTTTAGTTCCTTTACATTCAGTATAATAATGTGATAATTCATGTCTTTCACCTTGCAATTTGTTTTCACTTTGTTCCTTGTTTATTTTTTTAAAGATATTTATTTTTTTAATTTATTTGAGAGAGAGATAGAGCACACAAGCCCACACGAGTTGGGGGGGGCAGAGGGAGAGTGAGAAGAAGACTTCCTGCTGAGCAGGGATCCAGATGTGGGGCTTGATCCCAGGCCCCTGGGATTAAGACCTGAGCTGAAGGCAGATGCTTAACCAACTGAGCCACCCAGGTGCCCCTCTTTGTTTCTTTATTTCACCTTTTTTGACTTGTTTTGGATTCATCAGTATTTTCATTCTATTTTTCTCCTTGAATTAGCCTTTTAGTAATCTATTCTTACATTATTCTTTTAGTGATTTATCTATACTACAATATATTTTCCTGACCTATTATAATTTATCTTATGTAAATATTCTCACCACTTTCTGAAAAATGCAAGAAACTTAACATGACTTAACTTCATGCATTGTCTCTTGTCCTTTTTGATGTTATTGTCATTTATTTTATTGCTGCATAAGTTATAATTCCACAGGACATTGTGCTATGGTATTTTTTATTGAAGAATAAACTACATAAGGTGCATAAGGTGCTCTGATCTTAGGTTTTCACCTTGATTTTATACACAGAAACACATGCGCACCCACACATATATATTATATATATGTTATATATCGAACATATCATATATATAGAGAGAGGTGCTATTGTGTACATCAGTAGTTCACTCTTTGTATTCATTGTATAGATATATCTCAATTTTTATCCATTCTTTTGTTGATGAGCTTTCAGTTTTTGTCTATTATAAACAATTGATAGCATTTATATACATGTCTTTTTGTGAACACATTTAGTCATTTTTTTCATTGATACATGCTCAGAACTGAAATTGCTAAATTGTAACATGGGTATACTTTAGTTTTAGGAGAAAAATGGCAAGCTTTTCAGTAGTATGTACATTATTTTTATGCTCATACCAGCAATGAGATAGTTTTTGTTCCACATTCTTGCTGGAACGTGGTTTTAACAGTTCTGGTGAGTGTATAATAGTATTTTATTGTATTTTCAATTTGCATTTCTATATTAGTTTTCTATTGTTGCTCTAATAAGTTACAACACAATTAGTAGTTTAAAAAACTCCCACAGATTTATTATCTTGCAGTTTTGTAGGCTGGCAGTCTGACATGGTCTTACTAGGCTTAAGTGAAACCGTCAGCTGCATTCCTTTCCTGAGTGAATATCCAGGGGCCAATCTGTTTCTTTGCCTTTTGCAGATTCTAGAAGTCATGCAGATTCCTGACTCATTGCCACCTTCCCTTCCCTTGAAAGTGAGCAACCTTACAATTCTGACCATTCTTCTGTGGTCACTTCTCTTACTCACCCACTCACCATGGCCATCTTTAAGTTTTGTGTTTCCTTCCAGGTTTATTTACCTTCAGCCTGAATAACTTCCTTTAATATTTCTTCTGCTGTGGATCTTTTCCTAAATGAATTGCCCGAGCTTTTGTTTGCATAAAACATATCTGTTTTACTTTAATTTTTGAAGGATATTTTTGCTGGCTGTAGAATTTGAGCCTACTAATTTATTTTTCTTTCTTTTAGAATGTTAATGCTAATATTTTCTTAGGCTTTCATGCTGTTTGTTGAAAATCAATTATCACTTATTATTAATTCTTTGAGGTTAACATTTTTCTTTTTTCTATTGTTCTTTTTTTTTTTCCTGTTTCAATTGGCTTTAGCAGTTTGACTATAATATACCCAAAGTTGCCTTCTTTGTAATTATTCTGCTTGAGGTTTGCAGAACTTCTGGATTCCTGGATTGACAAATACCTTCCATCAATTTTGAAAACTTCTCTGTGTATATTTCTTCAGATATTGTTTCTGTCCTATTTTCTTTCTTTTCTTTTTCTGGAACTCCAGTTAAATACTAAATGTTAGACCATTTGACTGAGTCGCACGTCGTATCTCTTAGGCTTGGATATTTCTAGCCTTTTCTCTGCTTCAGTTGAAATACATTCTTATAACTTTTCAGTATGTTTACTAATTCTATATTCTGTTGTGTTTAGTCTTCTTTAAGCCCCTCTACTGAGTTCTTAATTTTAGGTTCTGGATTTTTCAGTTCTAGGGTGTCCATTTGATTTTGTTTTTAATATAGATTTCAATTCCTTGTTGAAACTCTCAATATTTCCATCTATTTTGTATACTTTTCCTTTATTTTAAAAATATGTTAGTCATAATTATTTAAAAACACCTGACTGTTAAATCCAGTATCTGGATTACTCCTGGAACCCCTTCTATTTTTTTTCTTTTAATTATAAGTCATTTTTTCCTGGGTATTCACATTTCCACAAATTTTTGTTAATAATACAAGAACTATAGAGCTTCAAATGACATGCAATTTATTTCCTAAAATAGGACTTTTGCTATCAAACCCTCTTTCTCTTTCTTGTATAAGAAAAATATAGGCTACAGATGATAAAAAGTTCACTACTGAGTTAAATGAATGAACTCACAATTACAATGTACAAAATCCATACCTCTGTCAATGTTAGAGTCATTTTGCTTTTTAAACCTTCTGAAGAAAATGAGGACCAAAGGAAATTCAAACTCTAATCATGAGGAGATTTATAGTTATAAAATTGAGATACTCGTTTTTCAGATTCTACTAGGATAATGAAATACTAGACACTTAGGAAGGATCTTATGATAAGTGCCATTACATATCTGGGAACATCACTAATGGGTTACCTTGTTAACTGCAAAAATGTGGTTAATATTTGTGTAAAAGATCATAAATCTAGACCTCCCGTATTTCTCAAGTTCTCATCCTTCCCATATATAAAGACTACAAGGATGAAATAACCATATAAGTTTCTCTTTGTTTTTTTTTTTCTTTTTCATTAATCATTTTTTAAATACTTGAACAATTTAAACATTTTTCCTGTTTTACAAATATGTTTTCTTAGTCAAGCCACTGATCTTTAATGTGTCTTAGTTTTCTTATCTGTGAAATGAAAAAAAATCAAACTATAAAAATTTTAGGTCTTTGGCTTGGAGAATATGCTATTTCTAATGATGTGTCAAAATGGGATATTTGATAGGACTCAGGCATAAATCTAAAATCACCCACAGCTTACTCTACTCGATAACTTTCAATATGATACTATTTTTGATAATTAGTTGGTGTCCAGAGGTTAGTGGTCTGGAGTCCTTTGGGTAAATCTCATTATTATGATTGTGAATCATATTCCAAGTGAGTGTGGTTTTTCATTGCTCTGAGAATTTCTACATTCTTGAACACACACCTAAAACCAAAACTAAATCCCAAGATGCTTTTAGTTGTTGAATATATTTCAAATGTTATATTTCTAACTTTTGAGTCAATGCAACACCCTCTAAATATACTCCTTTTATTTTTATGCTGTACTTTCCCGACAACAAATTATTTGCCATACTGCTGTTTTGTTTCTTCTTAAATAACTTATGCCTTCACTCAGCTTTACGGCCATTAACTGTACAATTATTCTTGTAATAAGGTATTATTTTTGCTATATTGGAATGAGTTATAAGGAAAGATCATATATCTCTCCTCTCCCCTTGAATTTGGCAACAATTTGGTTCTGTAAGCAAATTTGACGTTGATGCTTCTTTTTAGCTGGGTCACCTGAGAGTGGTAAATCTCCATGATTGTCATGTGAAGAGGAATAATATGTATTAACTTATACAAATTTACAGCTTTTCCACATATATACTCATGTGAATTTCATCTTTGCACCTTTGGCTTTTCATTTGACTACCCGCCCATTGTTCCCTAAGAGAAAGTCTGTTCTTGTCAGCTTATCGTCTTAGTTTTTGGTGACAGAAAGTAGAAAACGTAAGCAGGAAAAGATAAGATCAAAGAAAGAGTTGGAAAGACTATAATAGTATTATTTGTTGGAATATTTCCCAGGCCTTTTTTATTGCAGAAAATGGGAATAGAAAACAGAGGAATAAGAGAAAATAAAGTTTTGTTCTTTCAACACCAAACCAAACCACCACAAAAAAAATATCTAAAAAAATCTAGAAATTGTTAACTTTATCTATTATAGTAAAAAAAAAGAACCGAGACAGAGAGGATCCAAAAGTGAACAACATTAAGTGAAGATTTTGAGGATGTGAGAAAGTTCAGGTGTGTGAGAGAGTACAAATGGAGAGAAATGTGATTATAAGAACTTTCATTTTGGGTTATGAGTTAGATATCTTTTAGTATTTTTATGTAAATACACTTCAAGATTTTTTTTTTAAAGATTTTATTTATTTATTTGAGAGAGAGAGAATGAGAGACAGAGAGCACGAGAGGGAAGAGGGTCAGAGGGAGAAGCAGACCCCTGCCGAGCAGGGAGCCCGATGCGGGACTCGATCCCGGGACTCCAGGATCATGACCTGAGCCGAAGGCAGTCGCCCAACCAACTGAGCCACCCAGGCGCCCTACACTTCAAGTTTTTTTAAGATTTTATTTATTTATTTGACAGAGAGGGAGTGTGCAAGAGCAGAAGCAGGGGAAGGGGCAGAGGAAGAGGGAGAAGGAGACTCCCTGCTGAGCAAGGAGCCCGATAAGGGGCTCAATCCCAAGACCCCGGGATTATGCCCTGAGCTGAAGGCAGATGCCCAACTGACTGAGCCACCCAAGCACACCTACACCTCAAGATTTTTAATTAATTATTGTAGGTAACTTGATTGTGTTTTTAATTGGGTC
The DNA here is from genome assembly GCF_002201575.2 of Neomonachus schauinslandi. Lineage (NCBI taxonomy): Eukaryota > Metazoa > Chordata > Mammalia > Carnivora > Phocidae > Neomonachus > Neomonachus schauinslandi. The sequence goes on from NC_058404.1 coordinate 98,596,116, forward strand.
ACTCAAGTGAGCCTAAAGCACATGGGAGTCCTCTATGACTTGAACACATCATCACTGCTTTTCCTGTTGCCAAATTCAGTGGTTTGTTTCTCTTTCTGTCCTCATATTTCTTAATCTCCTGACAGAATTTGGCAGAATTCACCACTCCCTCTTTCTGGAACATTGTCCTCTCTCAGTTCCTATAACACCATTTTCTTCTAGTTTTTCTTCCAACTCTGGCTGCTCTTTACTTTGAGTTCTTCCCCTCTCCCTGGCAGTCTCTCAGGGTCAGTACTACTAGGTCTGTTCTCTGCCTCCATACCCCCTCTCCTAATTCTGTGGCTTTAGAGGCCATTGGAGTTGGATGAATCCCAAACTTATATCTGTAGTCCAGAATAAGATAATTATACACTTGAAAATTTCCTCAGATGTCAGACTAAAATCTCAAAATTAAAATTCTAAAGCGACATTTCTGCTTTTACCCTTAAAGCCTCATCTACTGTATTTTCACAAATGGCACTACCATTCAGTCAGTTCCAAAATCTATATTCCTGAGAATTGTTCTTTTCTTTCTTCTTTTTACTTTGATCCCCACATGCAATCCATCAGTTTTTCCTCCAAAGTATCTCTCACATCTGCGCTCTTCTTTCCATCTTCCCCACCAAGCCCCTGGTCACCTCTTCATGTTTCTACAATCTTCCTCTAACATTTTTATTCAACTCCATTCCAAACAATTATGGAATAATATTTAAAACACACACACACAAATTTGGCCATATGATATCCTAGTAAAATTTCCCAGTGGCTTCTTATTTTCACTTAGAGAAATCTGAATTTCTAATATTGGCATATAGGACTCTAAATTATCTTGCTCATCTTAACTTGTTCAGTCTTCATATTATTTTCCCTCTTTCCACACTCTATCTACCTAAACATTGTTTACTTCTTAAAATGTGCTATTTCTCCTGTTGGAGCATTTGAAAATACAGTTTTTGCTCTCATAAAAACTTTCATTTTAATTTTTGTTGGACAACTGTCAAATAACTTGACAAAAGTGAAATATCACCTTTGATCTTCCATGATCACTCTTGGTAAAAATGACCTCCTTCTATTCTCTTTTAGGAGAAACTATGTCCTTCACAGAATTTGAACATTTACAACTGATATATTGGTTATGTATTGTCTTATTCCTGATTGAATGGGAATCTCCAAAAGAGAAGGGAGTTTGTTTTACTTACTAAGCAAACTGCTTGGCACAAATAAGTCATGCAATAAATATTAAATAACCTTTAAAAATTAATTTATTTCCTTTGGTCTACATTAGGGGGTGTTTGATGGGTCTTCAATAGAGGTTTTTAAAATAGATTTTTTTGGGGGGGGAGGGACAGACGGAGAGGGAGAGAGAGAATCTTAAGCAGGCTCCACACCCAACATGGAAACTGATAGGGGGCTTGATCTCACAACCCTGAGATCATGACCTGACCTGAAATCAAGAGTTGGACACTTAACCAACTGAGTCACCCAGGCGCCCCTCTTTCTTCTTGTTGTTGTTTAACCAGGCTCTGTGGAGCCCATGTGGGGCTTGAACTCATGACACTAAGGTCAAGACCTGAGCTAAAATCAAGAGTCTGATGCTTAACCTACTGAGTCACCCAGGCACCCCTAAAACAGACTTTTTAAGAGCATAGTCTTTTGCACAACTAGTTAATTACTCCTATGAGCACTACAACCACTTATTTAGTATGAATTCTTTTCCAGCCACTGCATGAAGCTCTTTTAGATGCTCTTTGTCATTAACTATAGTACTATTTCTATCTAATTATTTAATTAAAAACAGAAATTAAAGCTTGGAAAAGTTAAGTTCAACCTTCTTGATTTGAATTAGGAAAACAGAGTTGTACAATGCCATAAAATCTCATAATATTTGCCCTTTTCATCTTTGAGACAAGCCACTGGTCAAGCAATTATCCAGGGATCATGATGACTGAATTTTTCCATTTCTTTTGGTGAACTCCCATGGTATTCAGCTGTAGAGCTCATCAGTCCCTACCATAACAGTCCACATCCAAGGATCAAGAGGATGTAGAAACAGTCTCTGGTCCCTGAATTTTCTACCTTTCATAACTTATATATGAATTGAGGTTGACTTGCAAGTGTCATTGATCACCTTTGATTTCCTAATGGGGAAAGTTTTTAAAAAGGACTAATTCTACCACTTAATCTTGTTTTCAAAAGTTTAAATTAATATTCTTACTACACAATGATTAATGCATCTAGTGAGCCTTTCAACATTTTCTGTCCAACACATTTGATTATGTAAAAACATTGTTTTCTCATTTTAGAAAATGGAAGAGCAAACTAGGAGGGGTTAGTTTCATTGTTTGGCATTGCATTTTTCTCTCATCTGATGAACAGAACATAAGAATTTAATCTGAAGTGAGTTTAGTTTTTTTCTAAGCAATCAGTAGTTAGCCTAGAAGCTCTGAGAGAGAGGGAGGGTTTCGTTAACATTTCCATCTTTTCTTGTGCTAAGTAGTACCCCACTGAATGTAGCAGCTGCCTACTATATCAGTAAGATAAAGCTCATGATCAGTAAAGTAAACCTGAGGAATTCCTATAAAACAAACAGTGTGTATATAGGCACACCAAAACATTAATTAAATTCAAAATATTAATATTTAAACTCTTTTTAAATTAAAAAAAAAAACATTTTTTTAAATGGAGTTCACCTGAATCCTTAAGATAAGATTTGAAACTGAGTTCTTCCTTGATTTCAGTGAATCACTTCATCATCTTTTCTACACGTTTTTACTGACAAAATAAGAAGAGTTAATATTTCTTTTAAATAAGCCAAACTAGACATTATGAAAGTAATTAAGATATTTTGAGTTTCTTTATGGTTTTTAAGGGTTAAGTTTTAGTTTTATTCATATTTTATATAGTAGCTAATCTTCACAGATGAACCATACCTTTCTGGTGTTCATTCCCTTGTGTGTTCTTCTCTACTACCTTAGGTCTGGGCTGACTATGTAACTTTTTCATTTTTAACCAATACAATGTGGGGGAAATGATACTGTGTGATTTTCAAGGCCACAACACAAGAAGCCTTGAATCTTCTGTCTCTGTTTTTTAGAACGCTCCCTTTGGGAGAATTTAGCTGATGACACATAATAATTCTTATTATCCTAAAACCATCATGCTGTGAGGAAGGTCATGCTAGATATCTGGAGATGTCACTTAGAAAGAGAATACCTGGCCAGCCATCAACTCTTCCAGCTATCCCAGCTCTGATCCAGACATTTGAGCGAGGAAGAGGACTTGGGTCTTTAATGTAGCACAACCCTCAAATAGCTCCAGCCACACCCTCCACTTGCATGTAACATCAGAGACCTCCAGTGAGAACCAGCCAACTGAGCCAAGTCAACCCTCCAAACTGTGAAAGATAATAGTAAAATTATTGTGCAAGCTTCTACATTTGAGATGATTTATTATACAAGAATAGATAATTGGAACACCTTGTTACTAAATATGAAAGTGATGATAGTTTTTCAGAAACCACTTGTTGCAAACAGACGTAAGTAAATGAATAGCAATTAGAAATGTATCTCATCATATCTCTATAGTTACACACATTTTTGGTCTCATGGTAATAAAGTACAGATAAAATGTACACATGTAGCCCAGGGAGGAATAAGGACATAAAAACAAATCTGATTTCATAAATAATTCAAAGAAAAATCAAGAAACATACTAAGATATCAGAGTTAGAAAAGAAAAGCTATTGGATTTTTCACTCTGCTTGGCTGTCAGAGAAAGAAACATTTTCTTAAGCTTTCCTTTTTCTACTTAAAAGTTTGTGAGAGGCTATCTGATTTGTAGCTGGGAGATATAATTAAATAAATATGCCTAACATCAAGAATGAGCAGATGCCCTTTAGCGTTCACTGTTTCTAAGATCACAAGTAACTATGGTAGCACAATAGCAGATTACGCATTCCTCTGTGGAGGCATTGCACACACAGTCTTAAACGAAAAATTTTCTTCTGTTCAGGAGCAGTTTTCTTATACAAAATAACAAGTGACAGAAGGGAATTCAAGGCCCATATCCTGGTGAATAATTCTGCACGAAAATTTCAGCGTAAATGAAAAATTAAGTATATGTGATGGAATAAGTTTTGAGACAAATTGTATTGAATTCAACTTTAAAAACACTTTAAGAAAACTATTTTTATACTTAAGATAAACCTATCTGTATCCCAAAGATATATAATTTCTATGTTAGCAATATTACTTTAACTATAAAATTATTTCAAAGTCTCTGAGTCCATATTGCTAGATTTATAGCAGCTGTTAACATATTAATATTGAAAGTGGTGGGTTGGCTTAAAATTGGAGACATATTCCAAATTCCAATGAGTATTTCAGTATGCAACAAATATTTTCTTAGAATTTTGGCTGACAGGTTGAGAAAATTCTGATGCTGAAATCAAGCATAATTTGTTGATTTTCAACAGTTGTTTCTTTTACTCGATTTGGCTTTCTACTTTTAACACAGAACGGATGATGTGGATATAAAATGATTTTTTTTTTCAGAAATGAAAGTTTTGCAAATTTTTTTTAAATGTATGTTCAGAATCTTTAACCTTAGTATAGTCCAAAAAAAAAAACACTCCCAAAATGACAAATGATCTTTTTTCATAGACACTGTTAGGAATTAACTTTAGAATGAGGTTGGCCTTCAAGAAAACAATGTGTTATTGTTACAACTAATACTCTGAACTAAACATACTTAAAACTCTGTAGTTTATAAAATAACCGCAAACCAAAACAAACCAAACAACAACCAACCAACCATAACAAAAGAGAGAGAGCAAGCTCTAGTTTTGAATCTTTTTACTAGTACAGTAACTTGTGTTCTAGCTCAGCTAAGCAAACTCTTTAAACATTTACAGAGCCAATTCTATGTTATGAGCAATAGATATGGAAATCAAATAACTACATTTTCAGAATTTGCCCCAGAGTTATCAGAGAAGTAGGTTTTTGTTTTTTGTTTTTTTAATTGTAGCATACATAATCAGAAGCCATTACTAATGTCCTTGGATATGTTTCTAAGGGTTTTATATTTATCCATTCATCCTGAAAATAGCCTGTTACATATGGACTGACTCAAGTTTATTCTGGTCTGTTATTACAGATGTTTTGTATCCTCACATTTAACTGTAAAATCCATCTTTATGCAACTCTAATTCCAGTGAAAGCTACTCCTGCAATAATAATGAGAAAAGATAATATGAGGTACAGCTATGCCCTAATGAATGTTCTTTAGGCTTCTAGATGTTCTTGACTTGGTATAAATGGGAACCATGTGTAACATTGTGATGTGAACAACAAAAGAGAATCCATCTCTCTTGCTGTATGGAAGGACAAGAAGTCTTGCTGATGGGTTGTTTCACGTAGACTATAACCTCCATAATTTTCACAGTTCGTACAGAAGAGTTTGATAGGTTGGATAACCTTTGTGAAGGTTTGGATAAGGTTCGTATTCACAAATTTCTCAAGCTCCATTATGGTAGCTAAAGATCTGTTTTAAGACACTGAAATGTATTATGAATGACCACTACCAAGCCATGTCTTTTACTGCTTATATTAGAGGTTCTTTGAGTCATATGGAGAAGGCAGTTATCATGAAGAATACTCTCTCCCCTTAGAATACTGTTCCTTGAAAAGATGAGTCAAGATAGTTTAGAAACTCCAGAATAGCCAAGAATATGTTGTCAATATATGGCCTAAGAAATCAGAATTCCTTACTGCCTTTCAAGTTTTATGTAGACACACTCACTGCTTAAGACTTTGAGGTTGTGTATCTGGAAACAGTTATGTTACAAACTTTAGAAAAATGTTACCAAAAAAATTAAATTCGGGGATGGCTACAAAAACTGCTTAGAAGCAGCTTGACTCCCATGAAAATATCAAAGAATTTAGCTTATATGTAGTTCAGTTTTCTATATGGTATTGTTTTTATGAGGTAAGCCATTAATGCCTCAACAACTTCTAGCATCTGGTGGATAATCAAAGCCTCCTACAACAAATTAAATTGAAGCAATGGTGGTAGCAAGCAGCCATTAGATCTTCTTACCAATTTCTTTTGCAGTAACAACCATGATACTTTTCTCTTTGGGGAAAATAAACACACTATTCTTCTGGTCAGTATGAAGAAAAGTTCCATTCTCTCCTGAAACAAACAAGACTAAAATCTTGAAGAAAAATATGGAACAACTTAGGACAAATTATAAAATTTGCAAATGTACCACAATAAAGCCTTTCAATGCTCCAATTTGTTTGGACAGGAAAAATAATTTAATCACATTGTGGGTCTTTTGAAGGTGCATTTATGACCAATAAGTTTAGTCTTTGTTCTAATTGCAAATTTACAAGTATAATGAGAGGACATTAATTCTATTATAGAGTTATGCCATCTGTTTCAACATTACAATTTTTGGAATTATTTAGATAATTAGGCTCTTCATGAGAATATACTTTATTGTTCTAAAAACTATATTAGGTTAAAGCTATTCAAACTCTCTGCACTAACACTAAATAGGACAGTGGATGAGGCTCTGGCAAAGACAACCATGTTTCAAGTCTCAGTTCTACCATTTTCTAACTGTGTCATCTCAGGAACTTGCTGAACTTCTCTAAGTCTCAGTTTTCTGACTTTTACAGGAATAACAAAATCCTAAATATTTGGCATATAGTGAGAGTGCAATAAGTAATATTACTATTACTATACATTCAAAGAAAAATACTAATAATGAGAACAGTTACCAGCACTCATGTTTTCCTTAACATTAAATCATTTAAAAATTAATGATATTTTGCTACAGTTACTAAAAGGAAGACTTGTGGAGAGTAGGGCACAAAACAAAGCAAATCTGCTATTATAAAAACTTAACATTTGGATGTCTAATTAAGATGACAATCTAACCTTTACCCAAGGGAACAATGTATTATGAATCACAGCATAATGTACAGTGCTTTGTTTCCAAATCTTGTGATTCATTTTCAAATTCTAATGGCACCTATATAGAAAAAAATCATTCATCCACTCTAGCACTGAATAGATGTCCAAATGTTGGTTGGATGTAGGAAGAAAGAAAGGAAGAAAGAAGGGAAAGAAGGGAGGAAGACAAAAAGGAAGAAGGAAGGGAGAAAGGGCATGGGGGAGGAAGGACAGTAACCTCAGACTTTGCAGTTATATTTTTACACGAGTAAGTTTAAGAGAGCCACCAGTTTATTCATTTGTAAAATGAGGATAATAATTATACCTATGTAAAGGGTAGTTATAGGTATTAAATAAAATGATGATTTAAAAGTGCAAAGAATTGTGGTAGGAATAAAAGAATCCAGTAAATACAGAAAAGCTGGTCTCTATTTTTAAAGAGATTACAGGTAGAGGTGCCTGGGTGGCTCAGACTCTTGATTTCATCTCAGGTCATGAACTCAGGGTTGTGAGATCAAGCCCCATGTCCAGTCCTCCCCCACTCCCTGTTGAGCCCCCCCCCCGCCATCGAGCCCTGCGTGGAGCCCAGTGTCAGGCTCTGTGGCTCTGTGATGGGCATGGAGACTGCTTAAGATTCTTTCTCTCCCTCTCCTTGTTCCCCCCCCCCTGCCCCCCTCCTCTAAAAAAAAAATAAATAAATAAAGAAGTTACAGGCAGCTTGGGGAGAAGACATACGTATAACTAACTGAAGAATAACCCAATAACCCCAAGCAATATAACAGCAACAACAAATGTCTACATTAGTTCATGCTGTTGATTAAAGTTAACATTAATAATAACACAATGTATTTTTTTTTTTACTTTTTCTACACGTAATATGTTTCTTGAAGCAGGATTTATTTTATATCAAAATCCATGTAATGCTGTGACATTGGTATAAGAAAATTTTACTGAATAAGTGCATGCTATTGCATATAAATTGTATATAAACTGTATATAAAATAGTCTGAGGAATACATGGAAAACATGTTTATTATTTTATGTCATCTATATGAAAGTGATCTTTCTCAAGCCATTGGAAACTTAAAACTCTGAGTCAAAATAAAGTTTTATATAAAACAGGTTGAAACCTATTAGTATTCAAAGATTTTTCCACTCTGAAGTTAGTTATGTTTTCATTTCAAAAGATTATATCATTTACTCTTTGTGGCCAGTGGATTTGGAGGCTTATTTCATTTTGGATAACTTCTGCTGGGTGACATTCACAACTGAAAGCGAGAATATATTTGGATGAATAAAAAAGAAAAAAAGAATATTAATAAATCCTGGAGTAATTAGCAAACTACAATTATATCTATATTGTCCTATCTGCCAAATCAGCCATATTCACATAGTTTATACAATTCAAAGAACTCATAAAATCAGCAATTTTAATCATTTATTTTCTTTTTAAATTGTGCAAACTCACTTCACTTATATCTTTTTTCTTATGAAAAATTTAATTCTCAACATATGTAGGAAATTATGTATATATAACATAGTATGTATAGTGAATTTGGTTCTTTCTCAATATGAAATGATGAATGAGCCTAGATATTAAAATAAACAACGTTCTTTTTTAAAAGTCATATTTACATTTGATTAAATTATATGAACTAAAGCAATAATCATCCAACTAGGCTATACATATTCTAACCTGAGAGTTACTTCATTCATACGAAGTGTATGACCAAGTATGCCACCCAAATCTTGGCCTATTGGGAGGATTTTCCCCAACCACCATCGTTCAAGACAAGGGTGCAGTGTAGCTGTACTCACATGCCAAGTTGACTCATCCATAAAACAAGCTTGAGCTTTTTTTCTCCTCCAGTGGTGGAGTCATGGGGTCCAGGCTTCTTTCTCAGGCAGCTTGCTCATGTGTTCTGATCCTGTTTGTACTTAACACTCAATGATCCACTTTCATCTTACATTGGATTGTTACGGAGTCTTTGATTATGTTCTGGTGGGTTTGACAGGGCTTTGTACATGGATTCATGGTCACTTGTTCTGGATTCTGGATTCATGGTCTGGATTCATGGTCACTTGTTCTGGATTCATGGTCACTTGTTCTGTGTGCAGACATTCTATCACTAGCAGCGCCCAGTAGTATACAAGCAGCTTTTTTTGAAAATGTATATAATTCTTTGTTCCAATGTCTTGGACTTTCTCCATAATCACAAAGGCTATTCTAATTTTATTTGCCATAAATTCCACATGGGTACCTTTTGCCACCGCTGATACCTCCAACAACATAGAGTCTTATGTATCTTATGGTCCAAATCACAAGACTGTGGCTTGGACCTGGGATAGAGACACTTCCTGCTCAGGCCTCCCAGTATATGGGCTGGAGTAGTGTCCCTAGCCTGAATTCTTGGACCACTCCTGGTACCAACTGGTATAGATTGGGTTCTCCAGGAGTAGATACTAAGATGAATTTTGATGTGCAAGGTATGGGATGCCCTGCAAAGGGCATGGAGTTTGGGTGGGGTGGCTCATTGAGACTGAGGTAGCCTCTGAAGGGGTTGGCAGCTGGAAGAGTCAAACAGGTAGGCAGCTGCTGGAAAGAAAATCTCTGTGATTACTATATCCGTCTTAATACTATTGTTGAATGTATTCCCTGAACAAGGAAGGCTGTTTCCCTGATTCGTTGTAGGACTTGTTCCTATTCATAATTCAGATATTAGCTACAATTTCACTGTTTTAGATAGACCATTCTAGACCAAGTAATTTAAAGTGGATTAACATTCCGTGCCTTTAATCTTAAAATAACACTCCTTTTTGTTGTTGTTGTTGTTTATACTCACTGTTATTTTTATTTTTTTTTAAGATTTTATTTATTTATTTGACAGAGAGAGAGAGAGAGTACAAGCAAAGGGAGAGGGAGAAGCGGGTTCCCCTCTGAGCAAGAAGCCCGATGCGGGACTCGATCCCAGGACCCCGGGATCATGACCTGAGCCGAAGCTAGTCACTTAACCAACTGAGCCACCCAGGCGCCCTACTCACTGCAATTTTTAATTATAGATTTATTTGTCTACTTCTTTTCTCTCTCAAGTAGACTGGATGTTCCTGAGGTTGGCGCTCATGTACAACACAGGATCAGATAGGACCAGTTGCATAATTTGCTAGGCCTAGTGTGAAAAAAATGTGGAGTTCCTTGTTAAAAAATTACTAAGAATTTTAAGACAGTTATAGCACAGCATTAGACCACATGTGAGGTACTTCTGAGCTCAGAGCCTTGTGTGACAGCAGGGCTTGTATCCATGAAGCCAGGCTTGGACCTGGTAGACAGCAGGCACTCACTATGTGGTTGTTAAATAAACCCGTAAGTTATTAAAAGAATCCATGACCCCGAAAGATTAAGTATAACTGCTTTGTAAGTGGCTACTCATTCATGTCAGAATACTGTCAATGATTGTTTTTCTTATTTTTCTGATGAGTCCATTTTCTGAAAGAAATTCAAAAGAGACATTTTTCATCTTGAACCTCACAGAGAAAGTCAGTACACACTAAAATTGTAAGAATTTAAAACTAAATATACTGATTTTAAAAAATAATTTATACTCAGATTCTAAAAAACAAATTTTTTGCCTGCAATTATTATTTTTCCTATGGAAAATATTTGTGTTGATACATTAAAAGATAAAGATTTTTACGTCATTTATAAAGTGCTTAGGATCAAATGTATTTGAAATTTTAACGCTCTTCATTTATCTTTTTTTTTATTGTTTTGTATCTGACGTCTTTTACATAATATAACTACTTGGAAATTCACCCATGTCAGTGTGTATATCATTAATTGATTCTTATCTTATCACTGGGTCACATTCAATTGTATAAGCATACCATAGTTTATCCATTCTCTTGATATATGTTTGGATTATTTCAAGTTTTGGGCTGTTATGACTGAATCTGCTGTAAATATTCTTTCCTAAGTCTTTTTGTGGAGAAATATTTTCATATCCCTTAAGAAAATACAAAGTAGCTGAATTACTAAGTCATAGAGTAAATATAAGAAACTGCCAGTGCATTTCCCAAACGGCTACTCTCTCACTTGAAATATTTCATTTGAGAGATCCAGTTGTTCCACACTTTTCTTTCTTTTCAAATTTTTATTTAAATTCTAGTTCCACACTTTGTAACATTCGGGGTTCAGTGTTCCTAATTTTTTTCCATTGTAGTGGAAATCTTATTTTGCTTTTGTTTTGTATTTCTCTGCTCATAGTATATCTTGAGTCCTTGCACTGACAGAAATTTCATTAAAAATTATTTCTTAAATCTTGTTTGAAAACTCATGTTGTTAAAGCAGTAGAAGTCTCTGAGGAAAGGTTCAGTTGTAACTTGATATAACTTGTCTGTGAAAAATATATATTTTAAAGGAGAGCAATGCAAGTCTACTTCAATCATAAAAAGAGGTAACATGTAGGATAATTGCCTTTTGAAATGTAGAGAAAATTATTCTGCATTCAGTTAACATTCTAACTTGGAAGAGTTTTCAATTTCAATCAAAGGTTTAATAGCTCATGTAAATTAGACTATATTACAATCCTATAATAAGATTATGAAGAAAAATCCACTTTGCTTTAGTTGTTTTACTATGTGTTATAAGATAATAACAAGGTTTATTTCAATAAACTTGATAATGTTTTAACATGTCTTGACTATTCCAGAAAATGGGTTATGAGACTTGTAATTATGATATCATGCAAATGTGTGTCCTAATTTAAAGGAGACAAAAAATGCTGGGAATTGGTTTTAGAAATAAAGTAGCTGAGAGTTGAGTTAGAACTGAGAAGATAGCATTTCTTTATAATTTTAACAAATGTAATTTCAGTTTTGGGGAGTCAGGGCACTGCCTTCAAAATTGCTAAAATCAACACACACGTGTACATATAAACACATCTGTATGAATATTTCCATACTAAAATAATATCACTTTTATTTTCAGGAGTTAATCTAGCCAACAATAAAATATTTTCTCGGGACTTTTTGAAGCATTATTCTACCAACATGCTTTGTGAAATTTCACAATGAATGAGGGGAAACAAATCTAAATTAAAGTGAAAAACATAATATACCAAAAAAGAGAGAAAACAATTATCTTGCTTTGACTAGTTGAAGCAAGTTTTGTGAAATTATTTCCATATTGAGTTTTTAATAGAAAGTTTGTCCCCACCTCCCATGAAACAAAATGTTGAAAAAATATTTAATGAGTATGGTTCTGAATGGTATAAAATAATCAATTTAACCTGGGTACCAAATTATTAGGTTGCTCTGGGTGGCTTTAGGTTTTTCTAGCCCTGATCTAAGTATACAGACAAATCATGTTGGATCATTTCTCTCACCAACCACAAACGGGAAATGGAATTGTCATGCATAAATATATATCTTAAAATTTTCAGATAGTTGCTTAAATAATAGATTTTGCTGAGTTACACAAAATTCAAAAACAGATTTCCAATCTTAGTGTTTTGGTCTTACTTATGATGTAGATTGAAAATAAAATATAGTATCTTTTGTAGCATTAGTGGAAAATGAGAAGTGTTTTTTTTTTCTTTTTAAGATTTTATTTATTCCAGAGAGAGAGAGACAGAAGGAGAGGAATCACAGAAGGAGAGGGACAAGCAGACTCCGAGCTGAGTGTGGAACCCAACGTGGGGCTCAATCCCAGGACCCTGAGGTCATGACCCAAGCTGAAACCAAGAGTTGGATACTCAACCCACTGAGCCACCCAGGTACCCTGAAAGGTGAGAAATGTTGAAGTAAAATGGATTTAAACACTTGAGTAGATACAAGAAAGCTATAGATTTTTTTTTTATATATAACTTTCTTACAAAGAGTTGAGTCTATTTGTTCATGCTCTTGAATCTGTTTTGGCCAACAGAATATTTTGGAAATGATGTGTTACCAGATTCAGCCTTTTAGAGAAGCAATACATTTTGCTTCCTCCTCCTTAAAACCCAGCAGTCAGTCCATAAGGAAACTCCAGGAACTCCACGGAAAGGCTAGTGCTGAGGAGAATTAGCCCTCCCAGAGAAGAGCCAGCACCAAATTTCCTGCTCTTGAGTGGACCATCTTGGGAATTAATTCTTCAGCTGACACCATTGGAATAGATAAACTGTTTCTGTCAAATCTCATGCAAATCACAAAATCATGAAAAAATAAGTGATTGCTGTTATTTTAAATCCATAAGAATCATTTTGGCTTGGTTTACACAACCACTGATAACCAAAACAGAATTTGGAACTTAGTAGTGTGATGGTACTGTAAACAAACTCAAAATCAGTGGATTGGTTTTACAACAGACATGGGGGTGAGGATGGAGGAAGGGGGCGATAAGCAGGCTCCTAACAGACCTCAAGGAGACTCTTGAAGGTCTGAAAGAAAATAAGGAAATTGTTAATTGGGGCTTTTATGTTGTCTATAGGTGGAAAGTTTGGTAACATCTGATAATATGGAAGATAGAAAAGATTCCTAATGAATTCATGATTAAAGCGATTTCCAGGCAAAATTTTAGAGTGCCAACTGGCTTCTTGTAGCTACACAGAAACGGAACTTCTTGTTCTGCACAAAACAGAACTGTTCAATCTTCAAACAAATTTAGAGAAACTATAAAGAAATGTGATGTACTAGGTTTGGAAGTAAATTTTTTTCTCATTCTCAACCTCTTCAGGAAGTAAAATTCTCCTCGTAAGAAAAGGTCTTGGGGCAAAGATCAAATCCAAGATGCTATCTTGAACTTATGACAGGTTAAAAAGTTTAGTACTTGTGAATTTTGTCTAATTGGGTGAATTTTAATTTGATACACAGGAGGACCACAACATTTTAAAAGACATTATAAGATTTCACTGAAAGACAAGCACTGGTTCAAAATGAAGAGAACTTTGGACTTCTGATTTCATATGAGAAGGGAGCCAGTTTGAAAAGCTGCTTAGCTGTAATCACATGCCGATTCTCATAGAAAAGATAACTCAAAGGTATAAGCCAAGTGCCCAGACAACAGAACCAAGAGAATTCTTCCAGGGAGAATGATTATGCCCCAACTGAGGAACTGACAGCATGTGTCCAGAGAGATTTTTAAATCTATGGATAAGTCATAGCAATATGCTTCTCTCTTTTCCTGTAATTGAACTGGGCTGTCTAGTTTCCTGGCCCATACACATCATTGTATGTTGCATGTACCAGGGCTAGCTCATTTTCCCCTGTAGTTCACAGATCTTTAGATTGAGAGGAACGGCAGCACCCATGGCATGCAATCTTCGCCTGAATTTGATTTAGATAATGAGATCCTGGACCTCAGTGTTATAATCTGTGAGGTTTTGAAAATTTGGGGAGTTGATATATGGGAGGGATGGGAATAATTTATGGCAGAAAGCAGACTGCCTTTATTAAAGATGGCCTCAAATTCTTTGTTACTTCCACTACCAAAAATTCTTCTTCTTGAATCTGAGCTGGGCTTGTGACTGTTTTGGCCAAAAGAATACAATGAAAGTGTTACGGTAAATAGCAACTTCTGTTTTTCTTTTCCAGGACCCAAGCTAAAGTAGCCACATGAAGAGGCTTACTTGGAAGACAACTAAAATCTCAGCAGAATGCCCAGTCAACAACCAGCATGGACCTGCCAGCCATGTGAGTGAATGATCTTGGAAATGGGTTCTCCAGCACCTTTCAGCTGACAGGACTGTGATCCCAGATGGAACAGAGACAAGCTCCACTGAATACCAAGCAAGTTCTAAAATCATGAGTAAATAACTGATGGTTCTAATATTAAGTCATAAGTTTATTTTGTTTTTGCAGTGGTAGATAACTGAGATGAACACCTACTGAATATGTTCATTTTTTATATCTTAAAATATATTATGAAAACATGTCCTGAATTTAGAAGTCTGGAAATCTATTTTTTCTTTGCCTATGACATTTTCTTGTTTGTACATGCTAGTGTTTTCAAAAGATCATGCTGTCTTATTGATTAAAATATATATGTTTCAAAGATGAAAGAAAAAAAAAACTACTTCTTTTACCCTATGTTGATGAAGCAACATTTTATTCAGAAATATTTCTTGAATATAAGGATAAAACATTCTTAAAATTAGATAGCTTAATTTTTTTTCATCTTCTGTTCTTACTCTATATCTCTAAAATTTGATTTGATGTTCAACTGTATTTTTTCACTCAGCCTTCTCTCCGATTTCCAAACTGGTACATCCAACTGGTGATAAGAATATGTCCAACTTGTCGAAACTGAATTAAGCTCATAATTTTTAACTAAAAACAAAACAAAACAAAGATTCTGTTTTTCCTCCTGTTCTTAGCCTCAGGTAACTCAGGAAGTTGTCATTCTGACAAGTCCCCTTTCTTGTACTTCTCCTTTAGACACCTATTAGATTACATCTTTCAAATATCTCTTAAATCCACCTTCCATCTCCTCCTGTCTGTTACTGTGTAAGTTCAAGTCTTCGTAAAATTTTCCTCAGACTATTATATAAAATTATATAAAATATTCAATATGTGTCATGAAGTAATTGAGAAACCATGCCTTGAACTCCATGAAGTATTATGGAGACTGGGTTTCTGACCAATGAGATTGATGATAATATAATTTTTGATTGATAATGTAATTCTTTCTGCCAAGAAAGAGTTAAAATGCTGTTTTCAACATTATATAATGAAAAGAAAATTGTTCATAGTAAATTGTACATAGTAATGTACACTTACATGGACAGTTAGAGAAATCAAAGTTTACATGGTAATAATAAACATCTCACAGAGCATATTGGAGGGGAATATATCTACAGAAACAAATTAATCCTAAAAGACTATTTTACAGGCAGGTTACATAAGCAAATGGGTAATACAAGATTTTGCTGTCAAAATAATAGACACTACAGAGAATAAAACATGGCATAAAGTAAAACATGATACACAGAATCAAATACACACTAGCCTAATGCTATTCTTATATGTATCTTAGTTGGGTTATACTCAATTCCTCAATAAGGAAAAGATGGAACAGGAAATCAGAAGTTAATATAGGCTTTCCATATGTTTTCTATGCAGGATGTCTGCTAGTAAGTGATAGGTTGGGATATAAACGCATGTCTATGTAAGTATATTAAACTCAAGTCCTACATTTAACTGACAAATGACCTTAGATAACATTATTGAAACACTCTAAGACTCAGAATATTTTTTGTAAAATGCAAATGGCACCTACAACATAGCTTTAGAAGGTTATATGAAATAACCCATGTGCTTTGCAGGTACCTGAAATATAGTACATATTTAATCAATCATTAAAATTATGTCATGTATGGTGATTAACATAATATAATAAAATAAAATTTTAAAAAGATGTCTTGAGATTTTAAGAAAATTAAATATTGCCTATATAAGAATTTTTTTTAAATATAACAAAGAAAGAAAAGAAGGGAAAGTAACAATTGTGTTTATTGTGTGTTTATGTATCCCTAGTACATGAAATACTCATTTACCATGTGTGTTCAGGTTTAAGTTTTTCAGAAAATTCTTTAAATAAATGACATAATTGACCCTCTTGCGGAAAAGGAAATCAAGGCTCACAGATGTTAAGCAAATTGACCACCAAGGAATCTAGCATTGGAACCCTATTCTCGGCTTCATATGAACACATAAGTGATGTTAGTTCTTTGAATTTTAAAACCCTTTACAAATTGTAATTATTTTAACTTCTGTACCCATTTGTATGAGAAAATATTGCTTTAGTTTTATTAAACAACATCTGAGAATTTTTGCATTGTTAAATAAAGAAATTAGAAAATTTCCATCCTTTACAAAGTTTGAAAGATGGTAGTGTTCAGTGATGAAAAACTTGGGTTCTGCTGTGTGGCAGACAGAAACACAAATCCTGTATCTTCACCTGCTACCTCACAAAGTGTCCATTTCCTCATGTAAAATGGGCTAAGAGTTATACCTTTCTCAGAGTGAAATGGGGCACATATAGAGCTTCTAGCATAGTGCTCAATGGACATTTTAAAATTCAAAGAACATCTCACATATTAGTCTGTGTTCTTTTGTTCTTAGATAGAAAGTGATTTGAAATATCTTAAGCAACAACAAAAACACCTGCAGGGAAATTTGAAAGATAGCAAGGTGAGTCTCACCAAAGTGTAGGAGATATTCTGGGTTTCACATGATAGTGCAAAGAGGAATTAGGCAGTCTTCAATAATCTAATCATATCCCTTTTATATCCCTTTGTTATCCACCACAATCTCTCAAAAGACCTTTTCCTTTCATAGTTGCTTAATTCTCTTTAGTTACTAGAAATTTCTTTTCTGCTTCTATGTGAACCTGAGCACCCAAAGAGTTCCCAGATTTGATACTCCACTTCAAATGACCAACCCAGCTTCTTTGAATCTTAAGATTCTATATCCAAATTCCACCTATGACAAATCTCCATCATGGATCCATCCAAGCAATGCCAAGAAATCTAGGTTCTCTAATACACAATTGCCCAAGGGAGTGGAAGGAAGGAATGATACTAAGAGAAAGCAATTCTCAGGGAATTGTGACTGATTTGAGCAAGCACCTTGAAAAAATGGCTACTTTATTATCTTTCTCTATTTTTAATTATTATTTTTTATTGAGATATAATTGACATATAACATTTTGTAAATTTCAGATGTACAATGTATTGATTTGATACATTTATATATTGCTATATGATTACCACCATAGCATTAGCTAACACTTCCACTGCATTGTATTATCTTTCTTTTAGTGTTCTCTCCTGCATTATTACAATAATTGATTTATTTCCCTATCTTTTCATTACACTCTAAAGTTAGGAAAATAAGGAAGCGTCTCACATATCTTTCTGTATGTTACTTTGCCTGAAAGTGTCTCATACTATGTTGGTACTGAATAAATAGTTGTTGAACAATTAAATGAATGAATAGAAATATATACAAATATTTTGACCCCTTTTATTTCAATAAAAGACACACTGCGATAATAGTATATAAAAGAAGAAAGTAGGTGAAAGATATTTTTTAATTTACACTGCATCAAGTTTTAAGGTTAATTTACAAAATGAAAAAAAAAATCTTTAAAATGTTTGCAAAATTCCTTTTAAAGCCCCAAGAAGCAAACAAGGAAGGACATTAAAAACAGTCTCCACTCGTGTGATGCTGTCAGTTAGCAGGAAACATTCACACCATTCAAGACCTTTTGTAGAATGGGGTATATAGAGAAACTGCCTAGAAATTTCTCAGTTTCATAACTTCTGGAAGAATCATTGTAACATCAGGAATTATTGAATAATAATCAACATTGTGCTCTGAAGAACAGCTCCTCAAATTCTAATCTAATTATTTTCTATAACAAACCATCAAGAATGATATATCAGAGAGAAATACTCTCTTTTATTTGCCTGATTATTAACAAGGCCACCTAGTAAACCCTTCAAGGGGCTGACTTGTTGCAAAATTGTTTGGATTATTCTCCAATAGTGGAGCATGTATGTTCAATAATTTGTCACATCCCAAAATGAGTGGATGGCAAACATCTTTGAGGATATGTTTGGAATAAAAGATATATTTAGAGCACTTAAATGAAGCTATTAAAGAATGAAAATATGTTATTCATGAAGGAAAATGAAATAAATAAATAATAAATACAAATATGAATATGACTTTGAAAGAACTTTATTTATTGAAGTGTAATTAACATGCATTATAGTAAGCACTGTTCTTTAAGTAAATGTAAAATATTTTTTAAATGAAATACAACACAGTTGATTATTTTATATGCTGGGCAGGTTTTAAATAGGAATGGAAAATAATAAATGCTAGATTTAAAATAAAACAACTAACTGGAAATTCTATTAATGTTATCAAGAAATATTCTGTTGGGTTATTAGAAGTAAATTCCTAAAGGGAATTCCGAACACCTCCCTTTAAAGAATTTATTGAAGTGCATGTATTAGTTGCAGGCATTTTTAGATGCAGAAAGAAATATATATGATTCTTCTATTTTATCTGTACAGCATTCTAAAATGGTGTTTAAAAGTTAAGTCTGGGTGGGGCACCTGGGTAACTCAGTCAGTTGAGCATCCAACTCTTGGTTTCAGCTCAGGTCATGATCTCAGGTCCTGGGAATAAGCCCCATGTCAGGCTCCTAGCTCAGCAGGGAGTCTGCTTGGAGATTTCTCTCCCTTACCCTCTGTCCCTACCCACACCTTCTGAAATAAATAAATACATCTTTTAAAAAATAAAATGAAAGTTAAGTCTGAGAATATATAATCTCTCTAATCTAATGTTTATTTTTTAAATGGCTACCACTGACTATGAAAATAAGATCAGTTAAGATTTCCATCTGCCAAAAAGATCAAAGTAACTCATACACAATGTGTTTGCTATATTATCTCCTGGACTCAACATCCTTTACATAGAAGCTGTTTACCAAGAAACAAGTGCTTTTTTTTTTTCTCAACTTATTTTCTCTTGAGAAAGAGAGACAATGTCCAGCTCAAGAAATCACCTTTATTTTTATGTTTTCATATTTATTCTTTACCATTATTCTTCATTGTCATTAAAAATAAAATATTTCCCATATGTCTTTCAATGTAATATATGAAAGTTTGCTCAGAAAACCAATGGCAACAATAATGGCCACCAAAAAACAAAAATATTGTGAGCCTAGGAGAGAAATGCAATCAGAAAACTTTCTTAATTTCTTAGTTCAAGAGCGCCTGTGTAATCCAGATATGTGTGCTAAAAATTGATCTTGAAATTAATAGTATTTTTAGCTCAATAAAATTTTATAGAATTCTAGGAAGATTAGTCATATTTAATAGGAAGCCCATAGTTTTATTTGCTTGGTTGTTTTTTTTGTAAAGTCAGGTCATTTTATGATACTAGAACAAGAAAATACAAACTTTTTATGTAAGAGTCAATGCTTTGTGTAATATTTTATAGTTACTTAAAAATTGGATAGACATGGGCAGAATAAGATTAACATAGTTAATATCACTGAGTCTCAAGACACACTCCCTGGGTTTGTACCTGACTTTAGCCAATAACTGTGAACTGTGTTATTATTTACCTCAGTTTCCTTATTCCTTAAAGTTTTATGAAGATTTTATATTTTAATGGATATAAAGTACTGAGGACAAAGTAGTAAGTGTTTGATAAATATTAATTAATATGAATATTAAAGTACCAAAAACATATTCTAGTTCCATAAAAAGAACTATGAAAATGCTACTCCAGGAGCAAAATAGTGTCAGAAAACTTCCTTAACTCATTCCAGGATCCTATTCTGACCATTTGTTGCATTACCTACTGTTTAGTAAGCTGAAACTGTCCTGCTAGGGCATTTAAGATGAAAAATGAAAGCAAAAATACCACTCCAAAAGAAGTTTTTATACCTTCCCATGAATGATATAACTGGAGTTCATAAGATATCTGTTCAGTCATTCAACAAATACTTTTGAGCATTTTCTATGTGGTATGCATAAGTGCCATGTCAAATCATATTAGAATTTAAAACACAAGGGAAAATTATGATATAACATAATGTTTATATTAGTTTGCATAATTTTTTCAGAACATTATAGCAATTTGGAAATATTAAAAAATTTTAAGGTAAGGCTATTAAGACTCACAATAAGTTTAAATATTTTATATATGTCCACAAATGAATTTATTATAATTTTACTTTCCTTTTAATGGAAGTAAACTCATCAATAATCTTTTCAAAACTTACTTCTTTGAGGGGCGCCTGGGTGGCTCAGTCGTTAAGCATCTGCCTTCGTTCAGGTCCTGATGCCAGGGTCCTGGGATCGAGTCCTGTGTCAGGCACCTTGCTCAGCAGGGAGCCTGCTTCTCCCTCTCATGCTCCCCGTGCTTATGCTTTCTCTCTCTCTCTGTCAAATAAATAAAATCTTAAAAAAAAAAATCTTACTCCTTTGGGAGAGCATATTGGTCTAAGTCAGAGAGTTGATACATACAAAGTCCAGTTATATTGTTCTCTACTAAAGACAAGTTAGCTACCATAGATGATTTATTACAAATAAAACTCACACTGAAGATAATTCATGGCACATGGGCTCTCATACTAAATCCTCTCTCTCTCTCTCTCACACACACACACACGCATACATATGGGAATATATGTGTGTGTGCATACACATGCAGAAAAATCTATATAAATTATTATGAATCACATTATTGAAACATTTCTTTTAAGCCTTGTAAAAATAGATTTATACTCTACACTCACGTCATCTTATTTATTTTTTTTAAGATTTTATTTATTTGACAGAGAGAGAGACACACACAGCGAGAGAGGGAACACAAGCAGGGGGAGTGGGAGAGGGAGAAGCAGGCTCCCCGCTGAGCAGGGAGCCTGATGCGGGGCTCAATCCCAGGACCCTGGGATCATGACCTGAGCCGAAGGCAAACGCTTAACCACTGAGCCACCCAGGCACCCCGACTTATGTCATTTTAATTAACAACTAATAAACTAGTAGTAGACCCTAAATTTACTATTGTTAGGAATTCTCTGAGCACTGTTTAATGGACACTTCACTTAACATAACACTGTCTACCATTCTCTATTCCCTTACTTTTCTTCATGGCCTTTAGCCTTATCTATTATACTGTTATCAAGTACTTGCTTACTGTTCATCCTCTTACACAAATAAAAGTTTCTGGAGGGAAGGGGTTTTCTTATTTTAGTCACTGCTTAGTTCCCAGTGCCAGGAATCATGTCTCGCCCATAACAGACACATAATAAATGTTCATTGAATGAATAAATGCATGAATGAATGAATGAAATAACATTTGCTCCTTCCTACCATCTGTTCTTTCCTCTTGTCATAGTATTCCAATTTCCTTTGGGAGCCACTATTTTTTTCTTCTGAATCCATGCCTTACCCTATTTCTAGAAACCTCAGTGGCCTAGCCATCTCCAATTACAGTGATCAATGTGGGGACACAAGAGCCAAGAGAGGCCAGTAAAAGCCAGTGACAAATCTGGAGTTTCTATTGGAAAGAAGCCATATCTACTGGACTTGAATCTGCCAGCATATAGTCAGAGCTAAGCACCAATTAAACTAATAGAGTACTGATGACATTGTTTAAGCCTGCATATGCAGCCAAGCTAAAGACAATCTGCCCAGTTATGCCAATAAATAAATTGTCTTGGGCGCCTGGGTGGCTCAGTTGGTTAAGCGACTGCCTTCGGCTCAGGTCATGATCCTGGAGTCCCGGGATCGAGTCCCGCATCGGGCTTCCTGCTCGGCAGGGAGTCTGCTTCTCCCTCTGACCCTCCCCCCTCTCATGCTCTCTCTCTCTCTCTCATTCTCTCTCTCAAATAAATAAATAAAATCTTTAAAAAAATAAAAAATAAAAAATAAAAAAAATAAAAATAAATTTTCTGTTGCAGTTGTTCTTTACTTTTTTTTTTTTTTTTAGGGTTTTGCTTAAGTCATTTTGAGTTTGTTGCTCTTTCTTGCTATTATTTTGACTATTGTTTTATGTACACATAATATGACTAGGGAATCTTACATACCAATTACAATGCTACTTGCCTAATTACTAAAGCTAAATCCATATAAACATTTCTTAAGGTAAAAACTGAAGCAAATTTATACATGGAAAATACATTCAAATACTGTTATAGTTTATTCCATTTGAACCGTTAGAGTATCACATTAAAGAGTAAAGATGGAATTTTAGGAACAAATATTATATTTGGGGTCCAGAAAATTATCCTTTTTATGCTTATTGAACAACATCTGTGATGGTATTCAGAATTTAAATTATAACTGCTGGTATTGCTGCTGCCCTGTCTTGAGAATATGAAGGCGGTCAGATGTGAAACATCAATGCTATCAGTTAGTGTCATGATTTGTACAGAAAACCCAGACAATGAGACAGTTATCTGTTGTTAGCCTCTCTTTAATCACTTTTATATGGATAACATGCTCTTTCTGATAAGGACACACACTCCATTAACCATTTTTAACTTCCAATTTGAACAATACATTATGGTACTTGTAACATTAAATATCTAAGAAATTATGTGTGAATGTTCATACGTATATCATAAGAATATGCAGGAAAGTAAACAGTTTAATACGTAATAGTAAAAAAAAATCTGTTTAATTTTGCTCATACTTAAGTCTCATGCTTGAAAACTCTATTTTACTTATTCTTTTTTAAGATTTTATTTATTTATTTATTTGAAAGAGAGAGAAAGAGCACAAGTGGGGGGTTAGAGGCAGAGGCAGAGGGATAAGCAGACTCCCTACTGAGCAGGGAGCCCAACGTGGGGCTTGATCCCTGAAGGCAGACACTTAACTGACTGAGCCACCCAGGTGCCCCAACTCTACTTATCTCTGTGTGGACGGTTGAACTAAGACATCTACAATCCCCACCATTCTATTAGGGGAGCCATTTTGGAATTTAAGAGTTTCTTCTGTTAGTATAGGGAGAGGTAATAATTCCTACTGAAGAGAAAACACTAAATTGAAGTGGTGCAGAGGGGCTAGAGAGTAGAAGAAGGAGGTGGGGATTACAGCAGAAAAGAGAATGTTTCGGGAAGAGGACCTTCTATGGGAGACTCTCCTACTTACTAACAAAGCTTGTTACACGGTCTGCCCTATGAAGTCTAAGGAAACAAGTGACAAAGTGTTCACTGGTTCATCTCTACTGGGAGCTTTGCAAAGATCAGCTTGAACTTCAATAAAAGAAGCATGCATGCCAATATATTTGGGCTGTTTCCGGGAGGATTTCTTCTGTCATTAGAAGCCAGTGATCAACAGTGAGAGATGGAGTTTCCCAGGCATCCCCAGAGGTGAGTAAGGCTCACGCTTCTGAAGTTCTGACTTGGTTTGAACTTGAATACTATATGTAAGCAACTTATGGGCTGGACAGTATGTTGGAAAAAACACTGACTGATAGGCAGGAGACCCCAGAGGTTGCTCTAGCTCTTCTGATAAGTAGTTGAATAACCTGTAACACCAGTCTCATCTGCAGATGATGACTCTTTTGACTTCACTTTTAAAGAAATGCCTACAAATCCAGCACTAATTAATCACAAAGAAGCTGAACTAGTGTAAGGGTGCATTTTCATACTCAGCAAAAGTACTTTCAAAGACACAAAGGAAATCCGAAAAATAGCTCAAAGCAGAATTATTGGCTGTGTAAAAGAAGCTTAAATTTGAAGTGTGAATAAAGAAGGGCTACTAAAATGACAGTAATTTTGTGGCTCTAATTATTAAATTGTCTGAATAGTACTATTTTTCATCAACACTATTCCAAATAAGGTTACAATACAATATATCCATGAATTATTTTCTTCTATGTGAATTTCTGCATTTCTAAATTTTCTACCGAAGAAATGTGTCAATTTGGCCTTCAGAGATTTTTTTTTAAAATAGTTTTTCAAAAAACTTTCTATTAAAATATATATCCTCCTTTATCTTCTACCATGTACACAAATTTTCAGCTTCTCAAATGTGTTATGTTTATATAGTGAGATCACATATTTACACCTACCACCGTTCAGGTGGGGAAAGAAAAGCCAGCTCCATTCCTTTTCTAGGACTTATTTACTGTTCCACATGAGCCCTACTTCTACTGAATAGTGATTGAGGAGGGAAGAGATTTTTAAAATGTGTCAGTACTTTAGTCTCTTTCAGTTTCAATCTCTTCCAGTTTCAATCTTCTCTTTGGAATGTCTTGGTTTGAATAAAATTGCTGAGATAAAAACTTATTGAAATTTGTTCATGAAAAATATATTAAAGTATGTGTCATTTTATTTCATTTGAAACTCCAGAGCATTTTGTTAAACATAAAAGTAAAGACAGACGTTCCCAGCTTCCCTGTGTTCTTCTGTAAGATGATATTCAGGTAGATGGAGTTTTTATAATCTTATAGAGGAAGAAGCCCCACATACTAACTGGTTTTCAATATTATGCTTTCTTTTCTTTTCTTTTCTTTTTTTTTTTTTTTTGGTGCAAAAAGGTGATTTTATGAAAGCACAGGGACAGGACCAGTGGGCAGAAAGAGCTGCTGCCCCGGGGTTGTGAGGGGTGACTGATTATATACTTGGGAGTTGGGGGTAAGGAAAAAGGGAGGCTT
>NC_058404.1:98621358-98646519 GCF_002201575.2 Neomonachus schauinslandi
TATTTGGGGGTGGGGGGAAAAGAAAAAGGGGGGGTTTTTTTTTTTTTTTTTTTTTTTTTTTTATTAGTGTGGATATTTTTGTATTATTATTATGTTCAGCTAGGCAACATATAGTACATCATTAGTTTTTGGTGTAGTGTTCAACGATTCATTAGTTTCATATAACAACCAGTGCTCATCACCACACGTGCCCTCCTTAATACCCATCACCTGGCTACCCCATCCCCCGACCCCCCCCCCTTCTGTAACCCTCAGTTTGTTTCTTGGAGTCCAGAGTCTTTCATGGTTTGTCTCCC
Organism: Neomonachus schauinslandi; assembly: GCF_002201575.2. Classification (NCBI taxonomy): domain Eukaryota; kingdom Metazoa; phylum Chordata; class Mammalia; order Carnivora; family Phocidae; genus Neomonachus; species Neomonachus schauinslandi. The sequence continues at coordinate 98,621,655 of NC_058404.1, forward strand.
TCTCTGATTTCTTCCCATTCAGTTGTCCTTTCCTTCCCCTGTGGTCCTCCATGCTATTCCTTAGGTTTCACATATTAGTGAAACCATATGATAATTGTCTTTCTCTGCTTGACTTGTTTCACTTAGCATAATCCCCTCAGTTCCACCCATGTCATATATACAATGGAATATTACTCAGCCATCAGAAAGGATGAATACCTACCATTTTTATCAACATGATTATTAAATTTTCTGCCTAAGATCTTTGATTTCAGGGCCTGCTTTAGACATCCCCTGATCAACTGCATAATCCTAGATGCCCACTGACTTTGGAAAGTCTTTGTCCCTTATATTGTTTTTGTTTAGACTGTAGGCAGTCATGGTTATGTTGATCCTCCATGAGTCGTACTGATCATTTCAACATCTCCTTATTTTCTCACCAAAGAAGTAGGAACTTCAAACACCAATAATTCTTACCCCTCTGCAGGCTGCAGAAACCAAGAACATGGCCCCCAGTTCATATGTCCATCTCCATCTGTGCATGATTCTGATCCAGTGTTGGACTTCTTCAAGTGATCAGCCACACAAGATGTGTGTGAGAAACAGGCCTGGGGATTTGATATCCACAGTTGCCTTGTTATATTTATCTAGATGTTGCCCAGCTCTATACTTGCTACCTAAGGTTGATTTTCAAGATAGTAAGGAAAGACTATGGTATTTTATCACTTCCTGTTTCATGTTCCTCTCCTTCTCCAGTCCACTGAAATAATTGGTAGGCTTTCCATTGCTTCCCCCTGGAAGGAAATTACCTTCTATCATGTCTTTCTCTGTTCCAAGGTGATATTAGCTGTTCCCTTTTCTGAGAGTCATACTAGCAAAAGAAGTGAGAGGAAAAGAAACTGGTATAGTGTGGAGAGAAATTCCAGAGTCTGCTCGAATAGATATAAGTAGATGGCTGCTTGTGGATAGATACAAACGAATAAAAATATGGATATGGATAGATATACAATATTCTTTTGTACTTGAATGGCTCAATAATTAGAAGGTGTGTCCCTTCTCTTTGGAAGAATCTGGCTCAATCTATCTTAATAACCTGAAAATCGTTTTTTGAGGACTCATGAATATGAATCAAATTGTCAGTGTTCAAAAGAACATTATTTGATTTCCTTCTTCTAAGAAACACAGCATTCATAGGGAATGGTATTTAAATGACAAGTCACAAGATAATTTGGGGCAGTCAGACTACCTCATTGTCTTTCCCAGCTAACCCACCAGAGGGAGGGAAATGCATATATAATGCATTTATAATCCCATTCTTCTAGTCTCTGATTTACTTCAGCAACAATGGGAAATTGGCCTTCTTACATGGAAAAATTATTTTGTAACAACAACAACATAAGGGCCAAAGCAATAACAAAGACTTAGTTATAGGAAAACAATCGCTGATCGTTTTGTGAATATTATCTGAAGATAGTTTAACAGAGGATTTTTCCACAAAGTTAATTGCTACAAAAAGTAAGGCTGCATACGAACAGCTAATTGCTATAAACCAAAAAGAGATTCTAAGAATTGCTTGCCTAATGAGCTTTCTGCAACCATTTAAAGAAAGTCTCAATGTTGCTTAGAAAAAACAATTCTCCAACAAACCTTCAGAGGATGTGTAAGCCTCTTTTAACCTAGTTCAGCTTATTTCTTCTTATTTTTGAACTTTATAAAATCTTCAAGGAACAACTTGTTATTAATCAAATATAAAATGTTCTTTCCAGCCCACGCCCTCTCCATCTTTCTTGGAATTCCACCAGGGCAGGAAAGACTGACAAATACTTCCGGTCCTCCCATCACCTCCCTCACCTAAACTGCTGTTTACTGGCCATTATCTTAAGAAGTAAGCATGGAAGGGTCTTATTTGAAATGCAAGCAAGGATAATAAAAAATGGAAGTAGGAAATTCATAGACAAAACTCCCTTACTTTTACTTAACTTGCCTTCCAGTTTACTCAATTCTCAGGAAAAGAATAGGAAGAGTAAAAGGACAGTAGTGCAGATATGGAAATCACCCTCAGGAAAAATGGTCAATTCGTTATTTAAGCACATTCCTCTATGTAAGTTTAAGACAAGAACGCGCAATTGCTTCTAAAAATAAAAATAAAGATTAGGATTCCTTCTTTGCATGCTCTTTCAGTTTCAGAATCTATTCTCTTCAAAGAGGCAAGAGATTTTCTTCAGGATTTCATTGTTTTAGAATAATGCTCTTGACAAAATAATGAAACTGATACGTGAAACATGTCAAATGCTCATTACTGATGGCAACTCTAGGGATTTTCTCTTTCTCTGTTTCTTAAACACACTAGACATAAATGACAGAAAGAGACGCCTACCTCTTTATGTTATCAATGAGGGAAGGAGAGGATATTGCAAAGTGATTTTATGAACCTGTTGTGTTTGTATAGTTGAGTGCTCTTGGCTACTTCCAATTTATAATATTTTGGATGAAATAAAATGACAAAAATGAAGATTAGTGTTAATATCTAATAAGAATAATAAATAATAATATGGAACCCCTAAATTTATATATATAGTAAATTTATAATATATATATGTAAACTATATTAAATATCTAAATTTATATGTTATATGTATACTATATATAAATTTTACATACACCTATATGATACACGTATGCACCATACATATATATCTATTTTATGTATGTACAATTTTTGATATACATAATATAATTTTTGATATATATGAGGCATATATGTTGCATAGATACATACCTACATATTATACACATACATGTTACATGTATATACATATATATCAAAAATTCTGGTGAACTGTGCATGTCTATTAAATTGTGTGATCCTCTAATACTTTATTTGTATTGCCTCTTTATTATCTCCTCTAGATTACTAAATTTGGGGGGGTTACATAGTTTTTTAAAGTTGTACTTATTTGAGAGAGAGAGTGGGTGAAGGGGCAGTGGGAAAGAATCTCAAGCAGACTCCCCGCTGAGTGCAGAGCCAGACAAGGGTTAGATCTAACACCATAACCTGAGCCAAAACAAGAGTTGGTCATTTAACTGACTGAGCCACCATGGGGCCCTAAATTCTGCTTTTATTGGTTTTGCAATAATTATCTTCTATTCCCTAAGTAGGAGACATTGGTCTTTGTATTAGAAAAGTCTGAAAATTCAGAGGCGCCTGGGTGGCTCAGTCGTTAAGCGTTTGCCTTCGGCTCAGGTCATGATCCCGGGGTCCTGAGATCGAGCCCCGCATCGAGCTCCCTGCTCAGCAGGGAGACTGCTTCAACCTCTCCCACTCCCCCTGCTTGTGTTCCCTCTCTCGCTATCTCTCTCTCTGTCAAACAAATAAAATCTTAAAAAAAGAAAAGAAAGAAAGAAAAGTCTGAAAATTCAAATTGGATTACATTAAAATCAATTTTTGTCCCACATTTCTGTGTTTTTTTAAGTGATTAGTGTGTAAGGATAAAATCTTGAATAATGTAACAATGAAAGATAATTTCAGAACATGAGAATGAACATATTGAGAAACATATTCCAATTTTAGTCAAACCTAGTAGGAATCCCTTTTACATGACTATATTTTAAAAATAAGATATCTCAACGACCACTAACTAAAGAGACTGAATTACCATGTTTAGAAGTTATTAAAAACTTGGAAATAAGGAAAAAGAGAGTACCTGTCATATTGAGGTCCACTAGAGGATTATTCAACTTTCTAGAACACACCTGTCTTCTAACTGCTCAGCACCCACGCACTGAAAGATTACATGTCAATTTGCTCATTTCTGTCCAGTTGACAAGATAATTCCAAAGGTTATAGTTTTATTGTTCTGTAGGCCACTGATCTGTTTTATTTTTAACTTATTGAAAAATAATGCTTATAAATACACAATTCTTCAAATGTTCTTAAAACCTTGCTTGAGATTTTACTTACTTCCTCATTATTGAGTTCTAAAACTTTGTCATGGTCGTTCCACATTTGTATGAGAATTATGGTTTTAATTTTAATTTTTTGGATTATAATTTGATACTTCTGCAGAACCCACTAAGATGCTGAAGTCCTCTAGTTGGATTTATCTGATGGGGCAAATAAAGTGAACCTCGTAGACAATTTATGCTCGGGCACATTTTCTTGGCTTTCAGAGTGATTCCCAAGTAGGACCAAACTTTACCTTTGTTAACATTCTATTTCTTTAGTTTTTGTTGTTGTTGTTACTGATACTTTAATTTCCTTTCTTTTGTTTTCGTTTTTTGTTTTTGTTTCTGGTTAAGTCTGTTATTCCTTCCCTCTTTTGTCTAAGTCATTTTCATTGCTGTGTCTCTTTCTACAATAAGAACTAGTGAGTCTGTCTTGTCTCAAAACATTGAATTCATTTCCACTGTATGTAGAGAGAACTCTAAGTAAAAATCTGATCTGTTCAAGGCCAATAAATCTTTCCTCATTAATGGCAGCAGGGTTAGGGAATCTGGTTTTATGACAATTTGGCGATTTCTATTGGCATTAGTAGATACCTACTTTCTGTTGGAGGAGGAAGAATAGAAAATATAATTTATAAGTCCAATTTTTATTATTTTGCCTATTTTATTTGTGAGATCAAATCAATTAGGAAAATATTTTGTGCCATCCAGAAGTAAGAATGGTTCTCTGCAGTCTAATCCAATTAGTTTTGTACTTAGCGTTTACTTGTTTTCCATGTCTGAGGTTGGACAAATGAAACTATAAGCACTCTGTATGCCTATAACTCAGAAAAGCCTTTACCTTTTCTTGTGTGAGTATGAAATATTTTCCCACTTCCATAGATAATATTAAATATTATTATTACTACTAAAAAACAAGCTATGTTCTGACTAGTATAAAGAGATTTTTTATGTACTTACATAAATCTAATAGTCCCCACCAAATATCTAAAATATAAAGAAAATAAGCATCTAATTCTTTAAATCTGATAGCCTTTTAAAAGATTGCTTCATTGAGAAACTGCTAACTCAGAAGAAGTTTTATATAAGAATTCAAATAAATATAAGAAAAGTTGAAACTTTGGACAAGTCAGACTAATTTAATATTTTTTTCTTTCAAGAGAATAGCTATATTTTTCCTCTATTTAGAGTATAATAGAATTTTTTAAAAAATAAGGTTTGTATTTTCTTTAAGAAACTAGTTAACCTGTTGAGTCTTTAAACTTAGTATACTGGTTTACCTATTAGTCAAGGTAAGATAATATCTACATATTTATGATGTTGAAAATGGTTAAATTATACTGAATTGAATCTATGTGTAATTATAAACACATTTTATATGAAGAGTTGTTCAGAAGCATTGAGCTTAAATGTAATTTCCAAGACCCTTAGTTACTTTCAGATCTCAAACTAATATTAAATAAAGGTAATTTATGGATATTATTTTGATAACCAGATACTTTCTAAGTGAGATAGAATACTGACACATTGCTCACTAAGTAATTGATTATGTTTGTGTGTGTGTATATTTACTTCTTTATGATGTTACAGAGTGCTTATTCTTATGGATCATATTGATGGATACGTTCATTTTTGCCACTTCAAAAAGATGTAGAAGAAATGTGAGAGGATGTAGGACAGCATATCATGTATGTTTATGAGTATTATTGATCCACTAAGATGTTTTGTGAGACAAACAATTACCAAACACCTACCTCCCAGTTTGCTCTGTGAAGTAGTAATTATTCTGAATACAAATTATCGTTAATATGGTGATTAAAACTATACTAGAAGTAATAATAGCAGAAATGTTTAAATGTGTATGCAAGACAATGGGATGTGTTTTATTTATCAAAGATATTGAGTCTAGTAAATTAGTAAATTGTCTAGCCACATGAAAAAGAAGATAGTGAAAATCAAAACCTTAATAGATACACAAAGTTGTAAGTAGCAGAAAGGATCTTTTACTTGTCTGGGTTTATTATGTTTGTAAATAATGAGTCTGAAAAGAAGCAAAGAAATTTGTTAAATTTTAATAAAATTTGTTCAGTTTTAATAGATTTATCAATTTATCAACAAGAATTTTAAAAAGGAGCTTGTGAATATTTTAGTGCCAAATGTTATATACATCACAAGATTTACTGTTTAAAATCAGATTCTATTTCTCATAGCATGTCTTTTTCCAGACTTCAGATTAATTGGTTCCCCTAAAGCCTCATTTCTCTACACATGCAAGAAAAGTCGTTAATATTTGCAGGTTTTTTCAGCTTTTTTCTTTATTTAAGGGTAGAAGTGATGTTCCTACAAGCTCTGTACCACTACCCTGAAACTGAAAATCTCAAGCCTGAGCATTTTAAATACTGAATTTATATATTTTTAGAAGCATATTTTATGAGAAAATGGGATTATATTGCCTGTAAATGATCAGAAATGTTATGGGTCATTCTTGAGTTTTATCTATAGACAAGAAAAAAATTACTCCACTGAAAAAAATCAGATAAGCATTTGGAAGCAAAAAAAAAAAAAAAAAAAAGAAGGTGCTTTACTGCTGCATCCCTCAGGTTTACTCTGGTTTGATGTAATAGGAACATATTGTTAATTCACACCATAAATCAATAAATTGCATTTGTTCACTCAGTACTTTAAGTGAGAAGAAAAACTCTGATGAGATCTAATTCACTAACGTGTTTACTCAGGAAGGGTTCATTAAGCTGAAATTGGTGAATTAACAGTGGTTAAATAAAAAAAAATAATTGAAGATAGAAATATTGAAAAGAACTGAACTGAAAAAAAGCCCAGTCAGAAAATGGAGCTGTTGGTAGGTCTGTTTGGAGTAGCTTCTCTGCTGGAGTGGAACTGAGTCCCAGTGAAAGCATGCTGGGGCAGGAGGCACACCTGGGTGGTGATACTGGCTTTGCAAGGCTACTGCTTTGTTCACGGCTGACTCCACAGCCCTCCTCTGAGGCAGCTTTGCCCTTCAATGGACTGCAAGTGATTACTGCAATGTCCTCTTTGAACTTTCCCTTCTGCATACATGAGGGGGGATTTGTGCTTTTCCCCCTCTGTTGGTTTTTTTCTTTTCTTTTTTCTTTTTTTTCCTTTTCTTTTCTTTTCTTTCTTTTCATTTCATTTCATTTCTTTTCTTTTCTGTTCTTTTCTTTTTTTCCTTTCCTTTCCTTTCCTTTCTTTTCTTTTCTTTCTCTTCTTGTTTCCACGTGCTTGATTTCAGTCCAGTTCCATGTGTTAGGAGATTGCTTCCTGAAAGAAGAAAATCTTTTTCTTCTTTTACAACAGTGTCAGGAGCAAACTGTCGAGTGGCCTTTGGCGCAGATGTGACAATTCCTATCACGCCAATTACACACACCTTTTTCCATAGTTTCACTTGCGTGGTCTGCTCAGATCCAGGTTAAATGACGAGTTACCACTATTCTCCATCTGTTTTCTGATTCCTCCCAAGTGAATATGGCATGGAAAAGAGGTCCTAAAGGAAAGTTTACTAAGTATGGCCCTGAAGGAACTGCTAAAGCATTTTCCAGATGGTTTGGATTGGTGTTTTTTGACATCTGATGTGAGGGGTGTTTATGATTCTCTCAGCTTCACTGAGATGCTGATTCATCTGTCAAAGTTTCCATTGTGTGCTTGAGTATCCTGGATACTTGAGATATATTAAAAAAAAAAAAAAAAAACTTTGGACAAACTTTATGGTTTACCTCAGATTTGGAGGACTTAAGGTGACTCCCCAGATAGGCTTCTATAATGTGGAAGAGAAATCCAGGGCTTTAGATTCCGAAACACCTATTTAAAACCCCAGCTCTATTACCTATAAGCTTAATTACCTGGAGCAGTCATATCTCCTCTATGAACTCATTTTCCTCATGGTTAAAACAGGAGTAGTAACTATTTTGAAAGAATCATTAGAAACTTGATATAAGAATACCTATTAAAGAGGCGCCTGGGTGGCTCAGTCGTTAAGCGTCTGCCTTCGGCTCAGGTCATGATCTCAAGTTCCTGGGATCGAGCCCCGCATCGGGCTCCCTGTTCCGCGGGAAGCCTGCTTCTCCCTCTCCCACTCCCCCTGCTTGTGTTCCCTCTCTCGCTGTGTCTTTCTGTCAAATAAATAAAATAAAATCTTAAAAAAAAAAGGATACCTATTAAATACCTATTACAAAGCTTAGTATACTGAATGCACGCATTGTGGCAAGTATTATTATTAACCATATAGGAATTATAGTATTATTTGTACTCAGGAATCATTCCCATGCCTATCCCCCAATGTACACGCGGTGAAGGTTTTGTTCTACCACAGAACATTTATGCCTAAGCTGCGCCTCTAACCCGTCCTGCTTTTAAAGCAAGTTGAATGCTATCCACGCATATATACTTTGTCAGAAAAGTAATTTTGATGTTCAGGGCAATTTTCTTCATTTCTCGTCAAATTTGGGGGCATGTAGGTGGATCAGTCATTTAAGCATTTGCCTTCTCAGGTCATGATCCCAGGGTCCTGGGATTGAGTCCTGCATCAGGCTCCTTGCTCAGCAGGGAGCCTGCTTTTCCCTCTGCCTACCGCCCCCCACTTATGCTTTATCTCTCTGACAAATAAACAAAATATTTAAAAACATTTCATAATATTTTAATCTGTTATTCTTCATATCCTTTTGGTGATCCCCTCAAATATAAAAATAATCAAGACAAAGTAATAAATGTCAGTAGTTGTATGTCATTGCTGAGATCCCGCCAGGGCAAAACTATTGCATGCATAAGGAAAATATAAAAATTTGCTCTGAGAGAGCTAATTAACAGAATTATGTAAGTTTTCTCCCAGAATGGCTTCTATCTCTGGTGATCTCAGTCATTTCACTGGGTTCTTAGCTGAATCTTCAAATATGGGGTATTTGACACTTTTCCTAATTCAGTTTTCAGGGTGTCCCCCACCCAGATCCTTGATATTCTTCCCTGACTCTGCCCCATGTTTTGCTTTTGGTTTGAAATTTAACATAACACCAGCTTACTGATCATCAAATGGGCGTGCTACCTGCTGGAATGAATAGATTTCAAAGTTGGGGCACCTGGGTGGCTCAGTCGTTAAGCGTCTGCCTTCAGCTCAGGTCATGATCCCACGGCCCTGGGATCCAGCCCCGCATCGGGCTCCCTGCTCCGCGGGAAGCCTGCTTCTCCCTCTCCCACTCCCCCTGCTTGTGTTCCCTCTCTCTCTGTGTCTCTCTCTCTCTCTCAAATAAATAAATAAATAAAATCTTTAAAAAAAATAGATTTCAAAGTAGGTCGGTATTCTGCACAATCTTACTTCCACGAGTACTTTAAAAGGAATTCTGGATCTCGCTCTCTCTAGAACACCTACGTCTGTCCTTGTGTAGGAGAGCTCATGTTTAGCTGAAACTAACTACCCTTGAGCCTGCCAGCCTCCTCTCTGTTGTCACCTGAGGCCCACAGGAAAGGTGTCCCGTGTGATGGGATGCTAGGAACTAACTCCGGTTTTGACAACATCTCCTCTCCTGCGGGTACCATGGATTTTAAATGCTTCATTATGTGTTTACTCATCTTTTTCTCCCAGGGGCAGCTTTTGCTGTCTCCTTTCTAGATCCTCACCTATAATCTCTTCTGCCCCTGGAGTCCATGCTTTTTGTTATTTAGATACAGTTCCTGGGATGGGGGATACAGGTGTTAACTGGCCAGTACAAATCTTCTGCATATGTTACCTCCGGAAAGAAACATGGAAGAGTGACTGGATCTTTGGCAGGAAAGCTCCTTCCTGATTTTCCATCACGTTTTATTTATAAATAAAATAGCCATTAATCTCTTCGGGAATGAAAAACAGGTTAACATCTTTGCAGTGAAAAATAAGAGAGCATATTTCAGATTTGTGTAGGTGTTCATGCGGATAAGTTAGAATTAAAACTCATCCCCCTCTGTCATTTTGCTTGACCAAAATACACTAGGAATAGTCCTTAGCAGCTTCCACTGACAATCTGTGCATTGGACTCTGGCCTTGGAAGTCTGCACAACTAATTCTCCAGGCTTGTGACCTTACGTGTCTCAAGCTAACACTGACGCGGGAAGCCACATGGTGAAAAATCTCCAGGACTTACTTTGTGCTTTTTTACCTTTCAGCTTTTTAAGTCACAGATATAAATCCTATAAGATATATACCTGGGAGCAGCATGAATAACCTCTGTCCTACTTCTCATTGTTCTCTGAACCATGATACTAAACCTATGGAAATTTATTTTTACCTATTTTTGGGTAGGTCTTTGAATTTATTGAACTGTTTGAAAAGGAACACAGAGTTACTAAGGAAACTAGCATTTGCTAAATGCCACAGTGAGGACACCAAGGTGCTACCCGCTTTAGATGTTGCTCTGTCCTCTGGTTTCAGGTCAGCTAGGGGCTTCTATCAACATCCAGGAAACCACTGTGGAAGAGACTGTGGAAAACCTGCATCCTTACTCACCTCCAACACTGGGCATGAATCATTTCCTTCCTTCGCAGTAAGATCCAAGGGAAGGACTTTAAAATAAGATGCATCAGCCATCTTCATGGCATGAACAAATATCAACAAATCAAGTTCTAACAGGAATTAACAGAAATGTCAGCTGGTATATGAGAAGACATTATGAGACAGAGTGAAGAGAAGTAAAATGGTAATGACTCATAAGAAAATCCTTCCTGAAATGAGTTTAGTTCAGGACACAAAAGAAAATGTAGAACACATTTGCTCCTTATTCTTAGTAATATAAAAGAAAACTTTGATTGCATTAAAGAAGGACAGGGTGGATATGACAAGTATGACATTCAATGAGAAATAATTGCCAAGTAAAATGTTCAATGGGAAGAGTAAAAAGTAGATTGACACTGAAGACATCAAATTAACAGTACATAAAATGGACTTACAAAACATTTCCAGAAGCTAAAAAGAAAACGTGAAAAATGTGAGAGAAATGAGTGTACATAGAAAATTAACCATAAAAATTCAAGTTATGATTGAAAAAGAACATGGGAACTTAAATATAAGTTAATTATCAGAACTAATGATCAAAGATATAAGTCAAGACCTTTTATGACCAGATTAGCACTTGGGCCCACTCTAAAGGCCTGAAGATTGTACAGGTGTGTGCCATTAACATGGCGTTTAATGTAGACAACCATTATTTGGATTTGGAATCCATAAGGCCAGAGTCCAAGGAAACAAATCCGTGATCAAAAATGAGTAGGAGAGATAATAATGAATACCTTAAATGTATTTTAAGAATAATTGCCTGTGGAACACTAACCTCAAGTTGTATTTAGAGCTTTCCTTTGGTAAAATAAATTCCTATAGAAAATCACATAATATTTCTAAAACTTTCACTAAGAAAGAGTTGAGTCATGATCATTTCAAATGTTATCAAGCATTTGAAAATGAATATGTTCAAGTATGACAGCCTCTGGGAAAACACTTGGTGAAACACTTTAGACCATTATAGGAGAAATCAGAAAAAATAATTCTATGAGATAATCGGTGTCAAAATGAGGATGAAAATATACAGAAATATATAAATAACCTTTTATGGCAGACTACTTGTTTATTATTTTCCTATGTCTTCTCCCTTTGTCCTCAGTAATTGTACCTCAAAATTATAGCTCAGTATATGACCGCAAGGTAAAGGCTACATCTCACTGGCCCCTTTGCATAAGTGGGAGAATATAACTAAGGTTTGGACAACGGGATGGAGATGAAAGAGGTGAGTGAAACTCAGGGGAAGTGTGTTAAAGAGAGGGATCATGTCTTTCTCCTTCCTGTTTCTCCTTTTTGGCTGGCTGGAATAAATACAATATATAGGTGACATAGTGGTTACCTCTATGGAAAAAATAATTATAAATGAAAAGAAACCATATGCATGTATGTGGGCATGCATGCACATCTACACACACACACTCATTGCCCTTACACCAAAAAAGAAGCCATCCATATTGTGGAAGATATAAGATATAAGACAAATAAAGCATGAAGGACAGAAAAAAATAACACAGTGGCAAAAGTGTGGCAAAATATTGCTATTAATTCATAAACTAATTGTCAAATAAAAGGCTTAGAAATTACATAACTAAGCTATTATAAAGGTGTTTAATAAATATTTATCTATTTAAGAAAATACTATGAACTGTTTTATTTTCCACCCACCGTTAGTAAGTTTGGCCAAATTCAGACATTTAACCTCACCTACATTTCCTAGTACTTCTTGGCTTGTTTTGGTTTTGTTCTTATGACAGACTCTTCTGCAGATTTTCCTGCTGATCACTCAGATCACCCCTCATCTCTTTAGATTTCTGTTTATATTATTTTTTAATGGTTTTATATCACTGAGCTTCTGTGACCCCTGCTTCTCCAAAAATATACATATATTTTAAGGGATTAAACCTCAAATGAGGAATACACCATAATGCAAATATGTACATACTAGTATTTTCTACATTTTTCAGTCTCTTATATTAAGAACCTCTGAAGTGTAGCGGGCAATGGCAAATCTGGCACAAAATAAGTTTAGGCAGTTGTAAAGGGAGGTTGGAAAGAGTCAAGAACTTTAATTCAGGAGAGGAAATGAGTTCTGTTGCAAGAGTGATCATTAGGATTGTATCATTAAAAATAATAATAAAATGAAGGATAGAGAAAGAAGCGCAGCTTTTTTTTTTTTTTAAGATTTTATTTATTTATTCATGAGAGACAGAGAGAGAGAGAGAAGCAGGCTCCCAAGGAGCAGGGAGCCCGATGTTGGACTCGATCCCAGGACCCTGGGATCATGACCCGAGCCGAAGGCAGACGCTTAACCATCTGAGCCACCCAGGCGCCCGAAAGAAGCGCAGCTTTAAGAAAGAAACAGAAAACCAAGTCAATCATATTTTTTCATGGTAGCAAAACATAGGTCCCATTCACCACTGGGTAAATGGAGAGAACATAAAAATAAATAATCAATAAAATATTGAATACCAGAAATCCAAAGGAAAAAATCAACCATCATAGCTTAATGAAAAATTTAAACCCTCCATGGTACACAATGAATTTTCAAAACACACACACACACACACACACTCACATTCACGACATACACCCACACCACATCCGCACACACAGACTGCCATATCATAAAATTTCATGCACCAAAGCTTTTTAATATCCACCTAAGAGAAATAAAGACAGATTTTTTTAAAGATTTTATTTATTTTTTGCAGAGAGACAGCATAGAGCGAACACAAGCAGAGGGAGTGGGAGAGGGAGAAGAAGGCTTCCCGCCGAGCAGGGAGCCTGATGCGGGGCTCGATCCCACGACCCTGGGATCATGACCTGAGCCGAAGGCAGATGCTTAATGACTGAGCCACCCAGGCGTCCCTAAAGACAGATTTTTAAGACAGCTTTTATTTAATATCATTTTTTTCTACTTTTATCTATATTTAATTTCGATATAGTAACTGTGGTACTTTACCTTTTGATTCCTGCTTGCTTTCTATAGCTGTTTATGTAATGAATAACTTTATTCCAAATGATGAGTTTTGTCACTTATTTTTCTGAGAGCTACAGATTGAGAATCTTGTTAATAAAACAGTTGAATCATTATATTTAAAATTATTTGATTATCTCCTGAAATTGAGAGATATATTTAATCAAAGTTGAATTTTAAAATTTCTCAATAGTAAGTTGTACTCCTGTCTTATAAATGAAAATAGAGCTTGAATTAGTCAGATTCATTATATCGATACAATATTAAAAGGAACTTCCTATGGAAGTGATATTTCTTCATAAAGTAAAAGCCTCAAGCAATATCATAAGTAATAAGTTGCATTTCATTAACAATTAAATTGTTTGTAAAATAAAGTAAAATAGAATTTTACTCCTGGGAAGGGAAATCTAAATAACTTTCTCAAAATGATCACATTAAATTATGTTGGTGTGATAAAACTAACCTAAGCATATTAAAACATTCTCAATCCATTACAATTTTATTACAGCTAAAAGGATAGAAAAACTACATATTTTGTAGCGTTTGTGCATTCCAAAATACCTGCCTGGAAGGCCCTTTTCTCTGATGTGAGGGTGATTTTTTCCTGTGGTCTTTCCCATAATGCTTCCATTGTTCACCAGAGGTCTCACAGGAAGCTTCGCGCTAGCTATCTAAATATAGAAAACTATTCTGATATTTTATCAGATAAACATGATATGTTCACCTGATTCTTTTAATCTGCATTTTGGGCACAGAACATAAATACAAAACCCCGGCTAGGCCACACAGTCAATTCAGTTAGTCAGGCAAGAATTCCGTACTGAGATATCTTATTTGTCACCTTCCTCATTTTTTTTGTGATGATTCAGTTAACGTGGTACTAATCATCTCTTCATTGGTGCATTGGTGCATCCAAATTCACACCGGTCACTTTTGAAGAGTGAATTTAAGGGCGTCCAGGTATTTTCTGGATATCAGAGTTAAGGGTTGGAGTGGCTGAACTCCGTGATTGAGTTTTCTTTATATTTCAGAGAAAGAACAGGGAGGACTCTGATAAAGGAAAGGAAAGGAGTGCCTTTGTTTTGTAGCTAACTCTCAACATCCCTCCTTAATCCGGGGGGGTCACAAAGGTTGACCCTAGTGACCCTAATTCTGAAAAACATACTTTCTACCAGATTAACACATAGGTTTTATCTTCCATGCCAATCCTGCTTGTTTGATATTGTTTTTGAAGCTATATATGATATTAGTAGAAGACAGTAGATTTAGTAATTTCAATTTCCATAATGGGGTAGGAATCATCATCCAGGGCTTAGAAATTAGTGTCTGATACAAGAAAATTATTCTGCAGGGCAATATATGATAGGACAATTTTTAATAATGATGTTACTAATAAAATGATAAGTGAATTTATATTGTTAATAAAATAATGGTAAAAGCAAAAAAAATAATTATAATGGTAAAAGCTATGTTTACCAAGTGTCATAATGTCTCCTTCTGGTCTTCATTTTTAGCCATTTAAATAGTAAATTTGGGTCAACATATCCCTAAGTCTCATAAACCTTACATGTGCAATAAACGGAATTTTAAACATTATCATTTTCAAAATAATGAAACAATTTTAGTATTTAATCATATTTATAAAATATAGAGGTAAATCTAACTTGTACTCTGGTGAGTGGTAATATGAAATATGAGATGATGCCCATTCTCTAAAACACATTCTAATTTCCTTAATTTTTTCCATGATACCAAGCCATAGATAGAGTTTGGAAAGGTGATTTTAACATAATAACTTAGGAACATGTGCCCCTCACTTTGTTAAAATTTATTTGCCTGGCTGGATTTAAATACTTTGAAATAAAGAAATAAATATTTAAGAAGATAAAGTAACCTAAATAGAGGATAAATTTTGAGTAGAGAACATCCTGCTTTGGAACTGAGTAAATAAAGTATATGGTACAGTTTCAAGCATATTTCATAGTTTTTTCAATTGAATGTAATGAAAAAATAAGCACTGAATATTTGGTTATTTCCTATATATTAAAAACAAAATAAAACAAAACTAAGCTTTGGACAAGGTTTCAAGGGTGATATGATCACAAAGATCACACACACAAAAGCAGCTAAAAGAGGAGTAATTGAGAATGGTATATTAATTAGTGGTAATACATGAATATATATTGTGGGTGGTTTTCTTCAATGTGAAAATCCGTCATGATGTTACTGGGTCTCTCTCTTCCTGTCCCAGATGCACCAAAGAACTGGAGACCTGCGACCAGAACGGGGAGATAGAGTTTATTGAGGAGATCAGTATAGTGACCTTTCAAGAGTGAAAGCGGTCCACTGTTGAGCAAGAACAGCAATGGCACCCGAGAAGCTCTAGCTGTATCCTTTTAAGCCTGCTTTCTGCAAATTTGTAAATTTGTAAATTTACATGAAATAAATTGCTGTAAATTTGGCTTTGATTGACATTTTTGATTGACAGCTGGTGGTTATATAACATTATGGCTTCTGCGCATGTGCCTACCCATGATGCGTTCTGTTACAATTGTATTTATTTTTTTATTGCATACTTATGGACTTTTAATGAGCTTTGTTGTGGCCCTAAAGGTACTTAAGAGCAAGTTGCATGTTTTGTGCGTATGCTCAGCTCTTAGACGTCCCCTTTTGGCTTTTGAGCCGGCTCTGTCGTCTTTCCTGTTCTGTTAACCCTTGGGGTGGCTCTGAAGGTGGGGCTGTTAACCCTCGGGGGTGGCACCGAGAGTGTGGCCAGCATCTGCTTTCTCTTTCCTCGCTCAAGCCTAACTACCTACCTAACAATGATAAATCTATAGATTGAGAGCGGAACCCTATTTTTGTCATGTTGCTTGCTTTTTTCTGCTTTCTCTTTTGCACTGCTATTAAGAGCCCTCTTATTTATACATGGAGGTAACAGTGCTGTTTTTCTCTTGGAATTCACGTGACTTCTTGAGAGCAGCAATTTACCATCTCTTATTGATTCTTTTGTTACCAGTTCCTTGAGCAGAGCCTGATGGACACACTACACTCAAAGAATGTTTGTTAAATAAATGGCTTAGTGTGCAGGTAGCTTAAGAAGAGCTTATATCTACTGGTATGACATACATTTCAGTACAATGTATTTCATACATTGCTGACCATAGATTTTTTTTTAATTTATTTCAAAATGACATGGAAAGGCCAGTATACTTTGGCAGAAGCATCTTGATTCTACCCTTTTGGTACTATATTTTTGGAAAATGCCATATTTGTAGCCCTATACTTTTATGAACTATAATTTAGCACAAGCAACATGTATGTTATGGGGGTGGGCCATCTTAATAGGACTATAATTTCTGATAGTTACATAGAGAAATAAATGCAATGTAAATAAGATAATTTTGCAACCATTCAATAACACTGGCTTTCACCATCTAAATAATTATTGCTATTACAACCTTAATTTATTTCATATGTCAAAAATCTTCTTTGTAATTGTTTTGAAAATCATTTAGTAAGATTAGTATTTCAACACGTTTTTGGTCAACATTAAAGAAAATTTTCTATTGTTCTCATTTTGACTAAGTCTGCTTTTATACAGATGGGTTTACCACCAGGGTAAAAAGAAAAAAGAAAAAAAGAAAATCAAACAAAATATTGCAAAAGTAACCACTAACAACTGATTTGATATTGCCAAATTTGTTTTATGTTTATGATTTCAAGTTTTTCTTTCTCTTATATGTAGCAAGAATTTACAGACATTTCTATAACAATTTGAGTTGAGAATCCTTAGAGATTTTTATAATTTTCCTGCTGATATTTTATGGTTGTGTCACCCATACCAGGTTTTATCAGCAATTTATTTTCAAAAACATTTCTATCACTTGTTATTTCCATAGTGTTCAATTTCATTTTTATGAAAGAAATTATCTTCTGACAACCATATATCATTGTTTTGTATAATACTGAATTACATTGTGTAATTGCAATATTAAGTAACTGGCACCCACGACTTTGAGAATGAAGCCCTATTCAGCAAACTCTAGTAAACAAATACTTCCAGTGTCTTAGAACCCACTAGCCTTTAGTGTTCACCATTTTATAGACTTGGTTTTGCAATATTGTGATTTATAAGAAATTTACATTTGGTCATTCACGTGAGCAGTTAAGCTGTCTTTTGTTACGTTAATGAGGTGACTTCTGGAATGCACCTAAGACTGGGAGTTAATTGACAGAAGAACCAACCATGTGATTAGAGGGTTGAAACTTTCAGTCTCATCCCCTAACTTCTGGGGGAAGTAGAGGGGATGGAGGTTGAATCCATGGCCAATAGTCAATGATTCAATCAACCATGCCTATTATAATGAAGCCTCCATAGAGTTGTCCAAAAGGACTGGGCTTGGAGACCTTTTGGGTTTAGTGAACGCGTGGAGATTCGGGAAGACAGGTGTGAGGACATAGGAATTCTGTGACCTTTCCCCACCCATACCTTGCTCTATCTATGCATCTTTCATCTGGCTGTTCCTGAGTTATATCCTTTCGTGATAAACTGGTAATCTAGTAAGTAAATGTTTCTCTGAATTCTGAGCTGCTCTAGTAAATTAGTCAAATGCAAAGAGGGGATCATGGGGACCTCTGATTTATAGCCAGTTAGATGGAAGTACAGTTAGCAGCCTGGACTTTGACTGACACCTGAAGTCCAAGGAGGATGTTGTTGGAACCTTTGATCTGTAGCTGATCTGTCAGAAGCACGGGTAACAACCTGACTTGTGATGGCATGAATGGGCAGAGGCAGGGGCATTCTTATAGGACTGAACTTTTAACCTAGAGAATGTGATGCTATCTCTGGGTAGACAATGACAGAAATGAGTTCTTGGATACCCTGCTGGTGTCTACAAATTACTTATTGGTGTTGAGGGAAACCCCTGCCACTGCCCACATTAGAAATTGGTCTCACAACGTAAGAGTTACTCTTGGCAACCAGTTAAGCAGAACTTGGTATGAGAGTTTCCATGATGTTTCCCAAATTCTTTACAACTTATAGGTATTATTTCAATAATAAGAAACTAGCCCAAGAACGTACCTATGAATGATAAATGATATTTTATTTAAAAACCACTAGAATGAAACATACAAGAGTCACAGATTACATGTGGTTGATGAATATTAAGTAACCTGTATCCAAATTATTTGACATGTGTTAAACTTGTGAGATACCTATGTTTAAAATGATGATAGAAATAACATTCACAGAGGCATATAAACCAGATTTGTGGTATTTTATATATAATCAATGAAAATTATGATTTTCAGTAACTCTCTGATCTATATAAGAAACCAGAATTGTCCCACATGACAGATATACTGAAATATAAGTTAAAAAGAAAGTTGGGGCGCCTGGGTGGCTCAGTCATTAAACGTGTGCCTTTGGCTCAGGTCATGATCCCAGGGTCCTGGGATCGAGCCCCACATCGGCTCCCTGCTCAGTGGGAAGCCTGCTTCTCCCTCTCCCACTCCCCCTGCTTGTGTTCCTGCTATCGCTATCTCTCTGTCTGTCAAAATAAATAAATAAAATCTTTAAAAAAAAAAAAGTTAAAACTTGATCTGAAGGGGTACGTGCACCCCAATTTTTATAGCAACAATGTCCACAATAGTCAAGCTATGGAAAGAGCCAAGATGTCCATCAACAGATGAATGGATAAAGAAGAGGTGGCATATATATACAATGGAATATTATGCAGCCATCAAAAGGAATGAAATCTTGCCATTTGCAATGACGTGGATGGAACTGGAGGGTATTATGCTGAGCGAAATAAGTCAATCAGAGAAAGACATGTATCATATGACCTCACTGATATGAGGAATTCTTAATCTCAGGAAACAAACTGAGGGTTGCTGGAGTGGTGGGGTGTGGGAGGGATGGGGTGGCTGGGTGATAAGACATTGGGGAGGGTATGTGCTATGGTGAGCACTGTGAATTGTGTAAGACTGTTGAATCACAGACCTGTACCTCTGAAACAAATAATACATTATATGTTAAAAAAAAAGAAGAAGAAGAAGAAGGAGAAGATAGCAGGAAGGGAAGAATGAGCGAGGGGAAATCGGAGGGAGAGATGAACCATGAGAGACTATGGACTCTGAAAAACAAACTGAGGGTTCTAGAGGGGAGGGAGGTGGGGGGCTGGGTTAGCCTGGTGATGGGTATTAAAGGGCACTTTATACCTGGAGCACTGGGTGTTATTCTCAAATAATGAATCATGGAACACTACATCAAAAACTAATGATGTAATGTATGGTGATTAACATAACATAATAATATAAATAAATAAATAAATAATAAATAAAATAGTTAACAAGGTATATACATGTGAAATGTGTTAATAACAGAATTAAGAAGTTATTATACTGAATCAATGTTTTGTGTTCCAAAGATTTTTTAAACATTTGAAAAGCTTATAAAATGGCAAACGCACTTTAATATTATGCCACATTTATTTCAATGTTGCCAAAGCTGACCCAATATTCATTACTGGGAAATGTTCTCAGAGTCTTTTTTGAGGAGTCATAAAAATTCTAAGAAACTACTTAGTGCTGAAATGCAAGACAGAAGTCTCAGAGGAAAACAGCCTAAGGTCAGTAAAAAGAATCTGACAAGGTTGTTCTACTCTGAAAAAAATGAGGGCAGAATCAAATAAAACCACTTTATAGTTCTGCTCATATAGCTAATCAAAAGATTCACTTGATTTTCATTTAATTTATTTGGCTGGCATTTAGGTAAACTTTACAAAAGAATTTAAAATGTTTATGTTGTTCTCTGTTATAGTTTGGTGCACCTAGTATTAATTCTACTTACATTATCAAGATTATTGCTAGATTTTATCTTTTATGAGAAATACCCATGAGAAGGAATAGATAACAAGGAAATGTCCCCTTACTTTCCTCAAAGTTATAATTTTAGTAGGATTTAAATCTAATATTTACTACTTGCTTCATAATATTTTTAATAAAAATAGATTTTTGAAAGATTTAGCACTGATTTTTTAATAAATTAGTAAGAAAAAGGAATATTTTAGCATCATGAAATTAACATGACTTTCAAACAAAAAGATTAAGAAAATGGCATTGATTTCTGTGATAATCTTAACTGTCCAGTTCTTAAATCGCCTCGTACCATATAATAACACTTCCACCAAACTGCCATATATGACAAAAAAGATATGTAAATTATATATATTACATATTTTCATAAATATACTTGCACATATATATCCAATAAAATATCTTATTTTTTCTAAGAAATCAGAAATGTATTTTAATTATGTTTAAACAAATGATATGATTGGCTTGTCACCAGAACTATGGACTGGACATCTTTTCCAAAATTGTATATTGTTCCTGGCATGACAGGGAGAGGTTTGTGGCAGGAACTATAGAAGTATAACAAGAAAAGGGTGATTTGTCATAACTCAATATGAATGCAACTTATTTTCTTATTCTCTTACTGAAACACAGTTATCTGGGGTGATTTCTGAGTTAAGCTGACTGGCAGCTAATATAATGTCTGATCTGATTGCACGTTTTCATTCAAATATTCATAAAATCACACAAATAACAAGTGTTTGAAACAGCACCAGAAACGAAGTCATTAATTTGACTGGTGTATTATGCACTGTTAATAGGTTTTTGGTTTCAGTGGTCAATCTGATAGCATAATTTTCTCCACTTTCACAGAATGTCCATTCTAGAGGGGAGAGATAAATGAGAAATGAACAAATACGTAACAGTAAAATCCTTCCATAAAAGAGAGAATGGTGCTCCCAATTTAATTGTGTAAAATGAGGGTTGTATTATATCAAAATTAATGGTTTAAACTGCCTTGAAATGTATAAAATTAAAGACAGTGATAGGCCTTGTCTTTCCATTGTAGCTATTCGAGGCATGCTTTTGCTCATCAAATCTAGCATTTTCCCAGTTACATAGATCTAGTAATACACTCACAGGCGGCACATCTATTTCATTCCTGGAGGCACCAAAATCACTTTGTCTGTCAGAGGACACAAATAAAATACTCTAATTGCCAATCTGCCTCTCCTGACCATTATAGTAATTTTACCCACAAGGTCTATTAACTGTTATCAGCTGCTTTTAGAGAACTTCGTCATGACCCAGGATTCCGGAAAGTCCATTTCGATGGTGTTCTTTCCCACTACCATTCCCTGCCTTCAGAAGACAGCCACTGCAGAGCCTTTTAAGGATGCTAGGGTTCTTCATACCCATGTTCCCAGTGCTTTATTGTAGCAATTATCCTCTTGGCGCTCCTCCTACAAGTGCTTCTTACTGGCCCAGGCTATCCACAAACAGTGGGCAAAGGAGTCCAGTAAATGTATTTACAGAAGTCAGTTTCCGAAGATAAAACCAACGCTGAGGAAATTCAGAGAATTAATCATAGAGCAAATAGGTAAAAGAACACCACAATCATGCATATATCTTGTTTGTTTTAGTAGATAAGGATAGCCAAACTTAGTTGGTAGGGGGTAAGGATTAGCCACTTCCTCCATAATCTCAGTGCCAGATAACAGCAAAATCAGATTTCATAGTGAAATCTGTCACAAATTCCAATGTCGCTCTACTTCTTCATCGTCCTATAATGAGGTACAAAATCATTCATACATTTGTTCTACAAGCTTGATTATGTTTCAGCTTTTTTTTTATGTTCTCTAAGCATAGTTTGCATGGAAGGGTCTTTTACAGATGACAACCTTTTACAGACAAAGTCTATGATACTTGTAGTTGATACCAAGCAGACTTCTGGACATAGGATCATTTAGAATTCAAATTACAGCACTTTCCCTAAGGATCTCACAATGCATTTTCTAGAATGTTATCCATGTGCATGCAAAAGTGAAATGTCTTCTCTTTTAACTGGACCAGTTTTAACTGGTACACATATTGGCTATCTCTAATATGACTTATGAGAGGTCATTTTTAACAGCTATTAAGCTAATTACAAAACTACAAATACCACTAATAAAATTTAGCATTTCCAAGATTCATTACACTAGGTTAACAAAGTCTGTCATGTTAAGGACAGAAATAATTCTTGTAGAAGTGACCCTGAAGTATGGCCTTTCAGAATAATTCTAGCTGACCACCTCTTCAATGTGAGTCCCTCATAAGGTCAGATGATTGTTCCCAGAATGTAGCTTAACTAATGAATATACACATTTCAGTTACCGTCTGTGCTGAAATATTTTAAAATAAATTACAGGCATTGAAATGATTTTTTTTTTTTTTGCTTTGGTGGTTGGGGTTGGGGGTTCTTAATGCTCCAGATTGAATCCAGTCTCTCACCTTTCCCTCCCACTTTAACAATGGGTGAGGGGGTGTAATTAAAGAACCCACACAGTGACTAGAATCCTAGCGTCACCAGCTGTCCTAACTTCTTTCAGATAGAACTTCATTATCTCTCGCATAGTTTTCTGCCACTGAATCTTATTTAACTTCTAACCTTGTAGCCTTGCCAAATTCCAATCCATTAATTATTTATATTTGCCAAAAAAATATTTTTTTAAAATTTCAATTCAGGTAAGGGCAGCCCCCTTTTAGAAATCTTTCAGCAACTTCTCACTGCTTCCTACCAACAACTAAATCCTAAACATTATATTCAACACTAATAATGATCTAACCTCTACCTCTCTCTTGATTTTTTTGCTTACCATTCTCTACCTCATTTTTCTTATATTCCATCTATTCCAAATTATTTATGTTTCCCCAACATGCTACACTGATTTAAATGATCAAATATTTACAGACCTATTCTTTTTGTTCAAATTCACTCTTCCTTCTTCATCAGGTTAATCTCAATTCATCTTTTAATTCTAGTTACTTTCCCAAAATTTTCTTCTGTTGGCCTGGGTCTCAGTAGGTCAGATATCCCATACATGAACCTCTGGAACATCACACAGTTCCTTAAAATATAAAGCTTCACCACCGTATTATAGTTATATTTTTATCTTCTCTCTTCCAGTTGCCTGTGAGTTCTCCAAGGTCATGGATCTTATCTATGACCTTTGAATCCTCAAACCTTAGAACACTGCTTAGCAAAGTAGAAACATAATAATTGCATCTTAATTTCTTTCAGTTAAATTTTTAGTCTGAGATTTAGGACTTGTACTTCCATTTTCCTTACTTTGGTTTCTTCCTCTATGAAGTAGAGGGTAACAACTCTCTTTACCTTTGCCAGGTGGCTTATTTTTCATTTTCTTTATCATGGTCAATGCACCAAAAAATTTGTTTAATTCATTTACTTTATAATGCAATGCTTTGAAATATTAATGCCCAAAGGATTATTTCATTTGAGATAAGAAAAAAAGGACATGAATCCTTGCTGTCTTTAAAAAGCATTGAAATTTCTGAAAGTGTGGAAGCAAGATTAACATCTCATCAAAATAGAATTGGAAGAAAATAATTTCAAATATGTATTTCAAATAGCACATAAAAGATGTAGATGGCGTTTCTTTCAAACAACCAAGATGCACTGTCTTCTAGGCTGATTCCTGGAGTGAAACTCTAGAATTCTACTGCTCAGAGACGTAAGTGCTGAGCTTTGACGTACTAACAGATTTTCCATGCAAGTTTTCAACTACGCAGACTGTGCCTCCCTTAATGTTTTCAAAGCCACCCCACCTAGATTGAATTTTGTTACTTTGCACTAGCATTCTCTTTAGTGATTCTTTTTTTTTTTTTTTGCCTATCTCATCCTAGTGCTTTTACATCATGATTTCATATCTGCTTGTCTTTCACACACACACACGTGATGGTACATAGATGCTTCTTTTGGGGTTTTAATCAGCAAGTCATATATTGAGAGATCTCCTTTCTCCATACTACCCTATAGACTTCCCACGTGGTTTATAAAAGTAGTATCAAAATTATTACTATTTTTTAAGTTGAGAGGAATAGCCTGCCCCATCAAACCAGATCATGGAATTTATATATACGTATATTTACACACACAATACTTACACATACACACACACATACAATATAGATTGAAATTTTATAGTACATATTATTAAATATCATATAACATTATAATATTATATATTGTATATAATTATATATGAGTACTATATTCATATTATATAAAGTGTGTACCCTTTTTTTTCCCATTTTAGAAATTTACAGGGTTTCTGCAGCAGACATTCTATGATTCTAAAGTCTTTCATTACATATATGGTCTCAGTTCATAAGACACTTATAAATAAACCAATGAGGTAGGAAAAATAAATCTTCCTTCCTTCCTTCCTACCTTCCTTCCTTCCTTCCTTCCTTCCTCTTTCTTTCTTTCCTTTCCTTCTTTCTTTCCTTTCCTTCTTTCTTTCCTTTCCTTCTTTCTTTCCTTTCCTTCTTTC